>NC_088794.1:54682765-54755628 GCF_011386835.1 Chrysemys picta bellii | reverse complement strand
CCCTGGCGTGTGTTATACTATACAGGAGGTCACACTGGTTCCGTTTGGCCTTGGAATCCATGCATCATCTGGAGAAGGGCAGATGTGCATGTGGACAGGGCACTAGCTGACAGATCAGAGGAGGGCTCTTGGTACCTGTTCATTGCCTTTGAGAAAGGCGTCAATGTAGTCCAGGGCCTCTTTCTCCTCCGAGTCTGGCTCCATAAAGCAGGCGGTGTTAGAAGGGGATGGTGAATCTGATCAAAGACAGAGCAGTGGTAATACCTGGTGCTGCCAAGCTGCAGGCTGGGTGACAGATCTTAGAGAAAACCCTTGCCCCCACTCCCGCCCCAGCAGGGAGCAGCCCTGATGCACGGCAGGGTCTGGCACAGCGATTCCTGGCTTCCCCACCTCTTTGCTGCCCAGCCCAGCAAAGACCCAGTCGGAGCCCTGGTTCCCAGCGGCCACCCCACTTCCCCGCCCAGCATGCAGGCTCAGCGTGGGGATTTGGGGAGCGCCACACCTGGAAGGAGGGACGATGTCAGGCCATGAGGGGTGTCCCCACTCTCCGGGCCATTGCTGGAGGGGGCAGAGGGACTGGGAGTGAATCGGTCTGGTCCTTGCGGCAGGAGAGGGAACAGCTGCCCAGTCTGCATGGGATATGGGGACCCAGGGCCTGCCCGTTCTGCTTGTTCTGACTGCCTCTCCTGCCACCAACAGCCAGCCAGAGCCACTGGGTGTAACCTGGGCAGGCACTGGGCTCCCATCGTCAACACTCCCCCCAAATGCCCTGTGCTGCGACATGCGACAAAGGAGCCAGCAGATGGGGCTGCAACATCAGGGAGCATCTTATGCTCTGGCTGGTGCCCTGCAATCCTAGGCTTTAACAACCCATCGTGCACCAAGCATCTCCTTCGACTGGTGGAAAACATCCTCCGACCCTGCAGCGTGACAGATCGGGGTGGGCGATTCAGTCAGTCTCCACCTGATGCTTCTGCCGCTATGCCCCGATCAGCTTTAGTGGCTGCAGCTGCTGCCAGCAGGAGGGGCCATCCCCCCCTGCCTGGGTTTTCCTGTCTCTCCATCTCGTGGCAACCCAGAGCACACATACATACACCCAGAGCATACAAGGTCTATGGAGTCTTCTCCCCCCAATGACACCCTAGTCTTGCCACCCAACCCCCACAGGGGCCAAGCCCCACCCCAATGCAGGGCCATGGCCCCAGCCATTTTTGCAGCCCCCTCCGCCCACCCAGAAGGCGCCCACTCACCGGCACGGAAGGGCTGAGGCACACACAGCTCCTGCTGCTGCCATGGCCTCTTCCGCCGACTCTTCCCTGGAGGAGGTTTTGTCTCCTCCCAGGCGCGCCTGGGCTCTGGGCGGCCCGCCTCAGCCATCCTACAAGAAGCCAGGACAAGGCATTGCTTGTGAGTGACGAGAGGCGATGGCCCCGTTCAGCATCAGGGCCAGCCCAGTTATTTCTGTCCCACCAGCACCTACAGATGCCAGCTGAGCTCAGGGCCCTGTTGCACCAGGTGCTGCAGACAATCGCTGGGCTAGAGGGCTCAGACTCTAACTAGCCAAGGCAGCCAGCAGGGAAACAAGGGAAGGGATGTGCTCAAAGTCACCCAGGATTAGAACCCAGGTCTCTGAACTCCCAGGCCAGCAGCCCATCACACAAGCCAAACGGCCTCCTCTGGGTCACTCCCACCTCTCCTTCTCCTGGTTCACAAGCTGCACAGCAGACAGGCTGGATCCAACCACTCAGGATTCTTCCTGCCCAATGAAATGACCCTGATCCCTTCCCCAAGGAATATTGGGGCCGTGGCAGTTCGCAGGTGGGCGAGGCCAGCGGGGTGGGGGAGGTGGGGCGGGCTCGTGAGCAGCAGGAGTTGCTCAGACACACCCATGAAGGGGCAGGAGCAGAAGGCAGGAGAGCGGCAGGGAGGCTGGTACCTTCTCATCCAACCTCGCTGTGGCTGGCGATGCAATGGAAAAGCAGAGGCGGGCAATAGAAGATTCTCCTGCCTGGAGTCAGGAGTGGGCAGAAGCCAGTGTGTATATGGGCCACCCACTTTCTGCTGCCGGTGGCGGAGCTGAAATGGCTGGCTCAGCTTTCCCAGCGGCACGTGCCAGCTCTCGCTCTGCCAGAGCCAAGCCTGGCAGTGAGGGGATGAGGCTGTGCCAGCCAGCAGGGGGCGTGTCACAATGGGCAGGCGAGTCACAAGCCAGTCAATGTGTGACTGCCCAGCCATGGGCTGCCCCAGCCCAGACTAGTTCTGGCCTCACCGGGGCTTTAGAGCCTGTCCTTCCCTACCGGGGTCATAGGAGGGACCTTCCGCTCCCCACAGTCACAGACTTTAGGCCGGAAGGGACCACTGGGCTCATCTAGTCCCAGCTCCTGCAGACCCCAGGCCAGACCCCTCCCCGTGTCCATACAGCTGGAGCCGGGGGCGGGGGGGAGGTCTCCAGATCCCAGAGTGGGAGAATCAGTTCCATCCCGGTTCTTCCTCCTTGTGACAGCGCAGAACAGGGGTTCCCGAACGCTCCGCTCCCCCAGCTCCCAGCCCACGCGGGCAGCTCTTTGCGCCTGCCCAAGCTGCCTGACGCCTTGGCCGTAGGATGTAAAATGGCCCCATCTCTGCTTCCCCTCCCACCGTGGCAACAACACGGAAACTGCTTTCATAGCACCCCCCCCCCCCCGCCCAACTGAGTCTCAGGCCTTGCTAGCCGCTCAGTGCCATGGCAGCCCCAGGAGATGATTGCTGCGGGAGTCTCGGCCCATGGGGAGGCAGTGACTCCTAGAAGCAGGGAGAGCAGCAGCACCATAGATCAGGAAGGTCTGGCAATGCCAGTGGCTGGCTGGGGTCTGACAGCCCAGGCACCCAGAGCAGACTGTCAAAGGCCAAACCCCTCTCACCACCAGTTCTGTAGCTCCCCCTTGCTTTTGGTCTGTCTTAGGCACCATCCTGGCCCTCATCCCCGTGGCATCAGAGCACTGCCCAACCTCGATTGCATTTATTCTAACTCCCCCTGCAGGGCAGGGCCTGGCTGCTACCTCCACTGAACAGACAGGGAACTGCAGCACAGAGGGAATAAGGGATTTGCCCGAGGCCACGCAGAGCATCTGTGGCAGAGCTGGGAATTGACTATGGGTCTCCTGGGTCCCAGGCTGGCACCTTCTCTTCCAACCTCCTGCCCCCTTTGTCCCTGGTTCAGTGTGAGCTGTGAGAGCTCTCTGGGGCACAGGAGCTGGCTGGTGCCCAGATGGAACTACATTGCCTATTGCACGTATCTCGCTTTTCCCGAACATTGAGTCTGCTGCTACAACCATACCAGGGCCCGCCAGGATCCTTGCAGCTGGTCAGTGCTAAGTTGTGAACTGTGCTAAGTAGGGAAGACAAAATAGATCTTCCATCACTAGCGCAGCTCTGTGTTACTGGGGACTCACTGCTGACTCAACCCAACCAGCCCTCCTCACACGGAGCCTGTAAATCCTCCAGCCCTGCTGTTCTCCTTTGTATTTCAGCAGTGCCCAGA
Organism: Chrysemys picta bellii; assembly: GCF_011386835.1. Lineage (NCBI taxonomy): Eukaryota > Metazoa > Chordata > Testudines > Emydidae > Chrysemys > Chrysemys picta. The sequence goes on along the minus strand of NC_088794.1, from coordinate 54,752,108 downwards.
GGGCTCAGTCCCGGATCAGGGCCCTGCAGTGCTAGACATTGTACACACACAGCCCGATTCCCCCCACGCTGGGTCTCCTGAATGACTCCTGCCCGAAGGCGGGACGGCTCTATTCCTCACCCAATGTCTCCTGCTGGCAGAGATGCTCTGAGAGACGTCTACGCTCTGGGTCTCTGGGCTTCCCAGGCTGGGAGGCAAGCGTGGCTGTCTCCGGGCGGTTCTGCTGACTCTCCAGCAGCTGCACTTCCGGTGTCCTAATGCAGCCCTAGTCCTCTCCAGCGCTCAGGGGCACTGTCCTGGCATCGGACTGTCCTGGTAAATAGAACAATGGCTCCTGGCACCCTGAGAATGCCTGTTCCCCCGGCAACCTCAGTGCCATTTCCTATGGAAGTGATGGTGTCAGCAAAGGTGATGGAGGTGGTCAGGCCTAGTGGTTGGAGCTGGACTCAGGGGGCGGGGCAGGGCATGGGTGGAGCAAGGCCGGAGCGAGACCAGGGCTGGAGTAGGACTAGGAACAGGGCTGGAGCAGGCTCAGCCTGTTGCCTATGTCAGGCAGGAGCGAGTTCCTGGCCCTGGAGTGATGTTGAACAGACTGAGCTGCTGCTGTGAGACTGATATACCTGCTCTGGGAGACACAAGGCCAGTTCCTGACTTGTGGATTAGCTGGAGCCCAGCACAGGAGGGAATCAGCACCTTACAGATGGCTCCCGGACGCTTGGCTCCTGGCCCCGCTGGGTATTGACATGCCAGGTGCAGGGGGTGAGGTGCAGCGCCAGGGAGGAGATTCGGGAGGCAGGAGCACTGAGGTGGGGCTGAGCGGGCAGGTGCTGAGGAGCTGCGGCCGGCTGGCCAGCAGAGAGGAGGAGCAGCAGCTCGGCTCTGGAGGGCCCAGCTGCAGCTCCACACAGGGCACTGCCAGAGCCTGGCAGGCGGCTGGCTGAAGTGGCACTTTGTGATCTGGCACGGGCGGGAGCTAGCTCCCCACATCTGAACGCTCCGCAGCGCCGGTGGATTCAGATCCAAACCAGGATCTGGCTCCAAATTCACAGCTGGACTCTTCCCCCGATCTGGAGCGGCCCACATCGTATGGGGGTGGTTGATTTCACAAGAGAGGGGCTTCCCACAGACTCTCCAGCTCCCTCACTGTGACGAAGTGGGACTGTTCTTAATGTTTCCTCTGAATACTGTAGGGGTGCCTCAGCTTCCCCTATGCATTTCTTAAGTCTCTAGGTGGGGGGATAAAGGCCAGTGTGCATAAATGGCCAACACTCTGTCTCCTGGCAACTAATGGCCGGGGCCCTTCCCCCCTGCAAGGGGATAGCTAAAGGTGTTGGAGAACAAAGAGATCAGGTGACCTCCTGGCCCGGGAAAGAGACAAAGGCCAGGGAGAAGGGGCTGGAGAGTTTCAGTTTGGAGCTGGCTGGGGACGAGGAATGAAGTGCAGATGTGGGTGTCTGGCTCACTGCCCCCCAAAATGGACCCAGCTGAGGGGTCCTGTTCTCTGTACCTACAAGCTGTTTTAGACCATGTTTCTATCATCTAATAAACCTCTGTTTTACTGGCTGGCTAAGAGTCACGTCTGACTGCGAAGTGGGGGTGCAGGACCCTCTGGCTTCTCCAGGACCCCACCTGGGCAGACTCGCTGTGAGAAATGCAAGGAGGGGCAGAGTATGCTGAATGCTCCAAGGTCAGACCCAGGAAGGTGAAAGCCGTTTGAGCTTCTGGCCCAGAAGACAGTCTGCTCACAGAGAGGAGACTTCACCAGAGTCCTGACTGGCTTCATAGGGAGCAGCTCCAGAGCATTGTCTGGGGACTCCATGACACACACCTCTCATGCTTCTTCCCATTTGCCTTTAATCACCCCCACATGGCCCATGTTGGCCACCAGCTACCTCCCTGTCTGGACCCTTACCTGGCCCCATCATGGCAGTGGCTGAGCACGCGGGTGTTGTTGTATTTAGTCTCTCAACCCCCCGCATGGAGCAGGGACCTGCTCTCCCTAGTTTGCTGAGGCCCAGAGCGACAGGGACTCACCTGATCTCACACAGAAGACTTACAGCAGAGCTGGGAACTGAACACCGCTCTCCTGAATCCCAGCCCAATGCCTCATCTACCAGCCTGTGTTGCCTTCCCGTGCCCTGCCACCAGCCCCGCCAAACCCTCCTCCCTGTCTCCGTCCCCTCCGGGCTGGACTGGTGTGACCCCTTCTGTCTGGCCACCGCAGACTCCCTCCTGTGCGCATGCCGCTGCCAACTTCCTCACTGGCACCAGGCTAGACAGCCGGCAGCGGGGCACTTGGTAGACGTGCGCCGCCCAGCCAGAAGCCCGGGGAAGGCTCGGTGTGGCTGGCGATGCAATGGAAAAGCAGAGGCGGGCAATAGAAGATTCTCCTACCTGGAGTCAGGAGTGGACAGAAGCCAGCGTGTATATGGGCCACCCACTTTCTGCTACCAGTGTCGGAGCTGAAACGGCTGGATCAGCTTTCCCAGCGGCACGTGCCAGCTCTCGCTCTGCCAGAGCCAAGCCTGGCAGTGAGGGGATGAGGCTTTGGCAGCCAGCAGGGGGCGTGTCACAATGGGCAGGCGAGTCACAAGCCAGCCAATGTGTGACTGCCCAGCCCTGGGATGCCCCAGCCCAGATTAGTTTTGGCCTGGCTGGGGCTTTAGAGCCTGTCCTTCCCCACCGGGGTCATGGGAGGGACCTGTGATGGGTTGGATCACAGAAACCCCCCGGGAGCTGCCACATGATGTGCCAAGACTACCTCTGCTCCTGTTTTCCCTGCCAGCTCAGGACAAAATAGATCTTCCATCACTAGCGCAGCTCTGTGTTACTGGGGACTCGCTGCTGGCTCAACCCAACCAGCCCTCCTCACACGGAGCCTGTAAATCCTCCAGCCCTGCTGTTCTCCTTTGTATTTCGGCAGTGCCCAGAGGGCTCAGTCCCGGATCAGGGCCCCGCGGTGCTAGACATTGTACACACACAGCCCGATTCCCCCCACGCTGGGTCTCCTGAATGGCTCCTGCCCGAAGGCGGGATGGCTCTATTCCTCACCCAATGTCTCCTGCTGGCAGAGATGCTCTGAGAGATGTCTACGCTCTGGGTCTCTGGGCTTCCCGGGCTGGGAGGCAAGCGTGGCTGTCTCCGGGCGGTTCTGCTGACTCTCCAGCAGCTGCACTTCCGGTGTCCTAATGCAGCCCTAGTCCTCTCCAGTGCTCAGGGGCACTGTCCTGGCATCGGACTGTCCTGGTAAATAGAACAATGGCTCCTGGCACCCTGAGAATGCCTGTTCCCCCGGCAACCTCAGTGCCATTTCCTATGGAAGTGATGGGTGTCAGCAAAGGTGATGGAGGTGGTCAGGCCTAGTGGTTGGAGCTGGACTCAGGGGGCGGGGCAGGGCATGGGTGGAGCAAGGCTGGAGCGAGATCAGGGCTGGAGTAGGACTAGGAACAGGGCTGGAGCTGGCTCAGCCTGTTGCCTATGTCAGGCAGGAGCGAGTTCCTGGCCCTGGAGTGATGTTGAGCAGACTGAGCTGCTGCTGTGAGACTGATATACCTGCCCTGGGAGTGGGGGGGTGAGAGCCCAGGGCTGGTGGGGGAGCAGCCAAAATTTTTTTTGCTTGGGGCGACAAAAAACCTAGAGCCGGCCCTGGATTCACCCTCCCACCCGCTCCCTGCCCCGCGAGGTTCTTACTTGTCCAGCGCGGAGCCTGGCTCTGGTTGCTGGTGAGGTGGGAGAAGACGCCACAGTCATTTTGATGCCAGTGCCTGAGCGCACGGGGAGAGCAGGGGCACAGGCACTGCTCCGTGGTACTGCTGGAAAACGTCTGTGACTTGCGTGCCCTGGGTGCATACTCCCCTACAGTGGAACGTCTACGGGCACAGCACAGCCTGAAGAACGCCAGCTCCTGGGTAAGGGAAGTCACCATTTTTTTTACAAGAGCTGGAAACTGACATTGCATAAGCCAGGAACTCCTGATCGACAGTTAGGTTCCTCCAGGAGACTGACCTATCTAGTGCAGAGAACGGGGGGGGGACAGAAAGGCTGAGCTGAAGCTAGATTTGTGCTCTCCAGGATGCCGGGGCGCCCTCGTGCTCTAGCTGAAGACGGCCTGGGAGTTCCCAGCATTGCCCTCCTGCCGTTTGTCTCTGGGAGCCCTCGCCCCGCAGCCTGGCCTGTCTGTTCTCGGGAGGCTGCGTGCTACCAGGTGCACATCCCCAGCGCGGAGTCCCTTGTTTAATGCCAGGGGACGGCGACTGGGAAGGAAATGTACTGCCATGCCAAGCCTGGGAACGGGCTGGTGATAAGGCCCTGGGGCACCTGGCATGTCAGTACCCAGCGGGCCCGAGAGCCAAGCACACCCTGGAGCCATCTGTAAGGTGCTGAGTCCATCCTGTGCTGGGCTCCAGACAATCCACAAGCCAGGAACTGGCCCCGTGACTCCCCTCTCACCCCTGGGTGTCCTTGGATCAGGGGGAGGCAGTGGGGGGGAGGAGCCGTGGGGTTCCTCTGCTGAGGACAGGAAGGTCCCGCAGCATCACATGCTCCTGCCTCCTCCCGCAGACCGGAGCTGCAAAATGTGGAACCTGGTGACGGGCCAGGAAATCGCCTCGCTGAAGGGCCACCCCAATAATGTGGTGTCCATCTGGGAGGGAGGCTGGCTCATCTCATCAAGAGAGCTTTAAACTAGGAAATTGGGGGAGACGGTTGGGAGCTGTCCAGTTAATCTCCACGCCAGATTCCAACATTGAAAAGGAGGGTGATGAGATAAGAACAGATATAGCCAGGGGGATGGGATTGGACATAAGAAGGAGAGGCGAGATGAACAGTAAGGGGTCCGTAACAAATTGCATAACTAATGGGAGACAGGCTAAACGGCATACATTAAGATGTTTATACACCAATGCAAGAAGCCTAGGTAACAAAATGGAGGAATTGGAGCTCCTGGTCTGAGAAATGAAACCGGATATCGTAGGAATAACCGAAACCTGGTGGAACGGTAGTCATGACTGGAGTACAGGTATGGAAGGGTATGTGCTGTTTAGGAACGACCGGAACAAAGGTAAAGGTGTGTGGGGGGGTGGCATTGTATATCAATAATGAGGTAAGCTGTAAAGAAATAATAACTGATGGAATGGATAAGACAGAGTCTGTCTGGGCAATACTCACACTGGGTAAAAGAACTACTAGAGCCTCCCCTGGGATAGTACTTGGGGTGTGCTATAGACCGCTGGGATCTAGCCTGGATATGGACAGAGAAATATTTAATGTTTTTAGGGAAGTAAATACTAATAGGAACTGTGTAATCATGGGAGACTTTAACTTCCCAGATATAGATTGGGGAACAAATACTAGTAACAATAATAGGGCTCAGATGTTCCTAGACCTGCTTGCTGATGAATTCCTTCATCAAGTAGTAGCTGAACCAACGAGGGGGGATGCCATTTTAGATTTGGTTTTGGTGAGTAGTGAGGACCTCGTTGAGGAAATGGTTGTAGGGGACACCTTGGCTCGAGTGATCATGAGCTAATTCGATTTAAACTAAATGGAAGGATTAACAGAATTAAATCGGAGACTAGGGTTTACAATTTCAAAAAGGCTAATTTTAATAAATTAAGAGAACTGGTTAGGGAAGTGGATTGGGCTAACATATTTATGGATCTAAAGGCGGATGGTGCCTGGGATTATTTTAAGTTAAAGTTGCAGGAGCTGTCGGAGGCCTGTATCCCGAGAAAGGGAAAACGGTTAGTAGGCAAGAGATTTAGACCGAGCTGGATGAGTGAGCGTCTCAAAGGGGCGATTAAGAAAAAACAGAAAGCGTACAAAGAGTGGAAGAGTGGAGGGATCAGTAAGGAAACTTACCTTATTGAGGTCAGAGCATGTAGAGATGGAGTGAGAAAGGCCAAAAGCCGTGTAGAGTTGGACCTTGCGAGGGGAATTAAAACCAATAGAGGTTTTATAGCCATATAAATAGGAAGAAAACAAAGAAAGAAGAAGTGGGACAGCTGAAGACTGTAGATGGAGTGGAGATTAAGGATAATCTAGGCATGGCACAATATCTAAACAAATATTTTGCATCAGTCTTTAATGAGGCTAATGAAGGGTTTAGGAATAGTGGCAGCGTGACAGAGGGGAATAAAGGAGGGGGGATTGACTTTACCGTATCTGAGATAGAAGCCAAATTTGAACACCTTAACGGGACTAAGTCGGGCGGACCGGATGATCTTCATCCGAGAATATTGAAGGAACTGGTGCGAGAAATTGCAAGCCCGTTAGCGATAATTTTTAATGAATCTATAAACTCGGGGGTGGTACCGTTGGACTGGAGAATAGCTAATGTGGTTCCTATTTTCAAGAAAGGGAAAAAAAGTGACCCGGGTAACTACAGGCCTGTCAGTTTAACATCTGTAGTATGCAAGGTCCTGGAAAAAATTTTGAAGGAGAAAGTAGTTAAGGACCTTGAGGTCAATGGCAATTGCGACAAATTACAACATGCTTTTACCAAAGGCAGATCGTGCCAAACCAATCTGATCTTCTTCTTTGAGAAAGTAACAGACTTTTTAGATAAGGGAAATGCGGTGGACCTAATATACCTCGATTTCAGCAAAGTGTTTGATACGGTACCGCACGAGGAATTATTGGTTAAATTGGAAAAGATGGGGATCGATATGAAAATCCAGAGGTGGATAAGGAACTGGTTAAAGGGGAGACTGCAGCAGGTCGTACCTGAAAGGTGAACTGTCAGGTTGGAGGGAGGTTACCAGTGGAGTTCCTCAAGGTTCGGTTTTGGGTCCCATTTTATTTAATCTATTTATTACTGACCTCGGAACCAAATGTAGGAGTGGGCTGATAAAGTTTGCGGATGACACAAAGTTGGGAGGTATTGCCAATTCGGAGAAGGATCGGGATATTCTGCGGGGAGACTTGGATGACCTTGTAAATTGGAGTAATAGAAATAGGATGAAATTTAATAGTGAAAAGTGTAAGGTGATGCATTTAGGGATGACTAACAAGAATTTTAGTTACAAGCTGGGGATGCATCGGTTGGAAGTAACGGAGGAGGAGAAAGACCTCGGAGTCCTGGTTGACCGCAGGATGACTGAGTCGGCAATGTGACATGGCCGTGAAAAAAGCCAATGCGGTCTTGGAATGCATTAGGCGAGGTATATCTAGTAGGGATAAGGAGGTGCTGCTTCCGTTATACAAGGCACTGGTGAGACCTCATTTGGAGTATTGTGTGCAGTTCTGGTCTCCCATGTTTAAAAAGGATGAACTCAAACTGGAACGGGTACAGAGAAGGGCCACTAGGATGATCAGAGGAATGGAAAACCTGTCGTATGAAAGGAGACTCGAGGAGCTCGGTTTGTTTACCCTAACCAAAAGAAGGCTGAGGGGGGATATGATTGCTCTCTTTAAATATATCAGAGGGATAAATACCAGGGAGGGAGAGGAATTATTTCAGCTCAGTACTAATGTGGACACGAGAACGAATGGATATAAACTGGCCGTGGGGAAGTTTAGGCTTGAAATTAGATGAAGGTTTCTAACCATCAGAGGGCTGAAATTTTGGAACAGCCTTCCGAGGGAAACGGTGGGGGCGAAAGACCTCTCTGGCTTTAAGATTAAGCTTGATAAGTTTATGGAGGGAATGGTTTGATGGGATAACGTGATTTTAGTCAATTAATCAACAGCGTGCAATCGCAGGTAAATAGTATCAATGGTCAATGAGGGTCTGGCTGGACGATCTTGCCTGCATGCTCGGGGTTCTACTGATCGCCATATTTGGGGTCGGGAAGGAATTTTCCTCCAGGGTAGATTGGCAGGGGCCCTGGAGGTTTTTCGCCTTCCTCCGCAGCATGGGGCGGGGGTCGCTAGCTGGAGGATTCTCTGCGACTTGAAGTCTTTAAATCACAGGATTTGGGGACTTCAACAGCTGAGTCAAGGGAAAGGGGGTGGGTCAGCTTTTGTGGCCTGCATCATGCGGGAGGTCAGACTAGATGATCATAATGGTCCCTTCTGACCTTAAAGTCTATAAGTACTGCAGCCACTCAGGGTTGGTCTTCACCGTCTCCACCTCCTACATCAAGATGTGAGACATCCGGGACTCGGCCAAGTGCATCCGCACCCTCACGTAAGTACCGGGTGCGCTGAGGCTGCCCTGTGGGCCTGGCCAAGCTCGACGTGCTGCCCTGCCAGCGTCCTGCACCCAGGGCAGCATTGCAAAGGCCAGGCGGCCGGGCTGGTCTGCAGGTCTGAGTCTAGGAATCTGCAATGCTGGTCATTCTAGGCTGGCCTGGCTCGTGGAGGCTCCGTGGCTTGGTGCTCTGCTGGGATAGCCTGTCCCTAGGAGCAGTGTCTGTGACTTTAGTTGTGATGGTGAGCTCCACTACTCAGGGTAGCCACTAGGAGGCATAGAGCAAGGAGTTAAGGGTCTATGTGAGCAGAAAGCCAGGCTGGCATCAGGGCCGGCTCCAGGGTTTTGGCCGCCCCGAGCAGCCAAACAAAAAAAAAAAAAAAAAAAAAAGCCGCGATCGCGATCTGCGGCGGCAATTCAGCGGGAGGTCCTTTGCTCCGAGCAGGAGTGAGGGACCGTCCGCCGAATTGCCACCAAACAGCTGGACGTGCCGCCCCTCTCTGAAGTGGCCGCCCCAAGCACCTGCTTGGTAAGCTGGTGCCTGGAGCCGGCCCTGGCTGGCATTCGCCTTCACCCCACCCTCTGTGTTCTGGGTCTCTGAATCGCTGCACGGTGTGAGCGATGGGCTCAAGGAAAGACCCTGACTAGTGGCTCTAAGAATCCTCAGCTACCACCACTGTTCCTGTCGGATAGAAGGCAGCTCATGCCCTGAATCAAGCAGAAGGATCCTTTCCTGAATCTCACTGCACTCCTGGCCTCACTGGTATTTAACGGCAAGGCATTGCACCACAATAAAGTAAAATAGAGCCCCTGCCTCACCCAAAGTGGTCTCTGGCTGTTCAGCAGACAGAGTGCATTTGGATCACCACATCCAATCGATTCCCACATTCTGGTGAATGTTCCAGGCAGCCACAGCCAGAACCTGATTGATCTGGGGGGAAATCAGAAAACTGAAAGGGGGGAAATGGAGGTCATGGAGCTTCTACCAGCTCTTTGGCACAGCCCCAGCCTCCAATATTGCTGCAATTGTCTAGAGATCAAAGAATTGGTTGATGGGATCCATTTATGCCTTCCAGCAGAACAATACCCACTCTTCTCTTTGCTCATCCTCCTAGTCACGGTGGTATGTGTAGGCAGACAGATCTGAGATGCGTGTGCATACACACACACACACACACACACGAATACAGGCATACAGCACGCACACACACACGTACACAAGCACAGACCTACAGCATGTGCACGCACACAAACACAAGTGCTTGCAAACACACAGAACTATAATGGGGTGGCTGGCCCCTTAAGAGCTGCAAGGCTTGGGATGAGCCAGCCTTGATTACAGAACGCGCCACACTTGGGAGAGATCCGGATAATTCCCTATAAAGGACAGCAGGTGGCTGTAGTGAAGGAGAAAAGCTTAGGAAACAAGAAATCAGAGGCTTCAGCCAGGGAAGGTCTGGGAGCAGGGTGAATTGGTGATTGCTAGGTGTGAACAGGCTCCAGCAGAAACACCTGAGCTAGGGGGTTTCTCTACTGAGACCATAGGCAGGAAACACCTGTGTGTGAGGGTAGAACCAATGGGCTGTTGTCACGGAGCGTGGGGCAGTCAGCGCCCGGCAGGGCCAGCTTTAGGAAGTGAGTGAAGGACCCGCTGCCAAAGACCTGGAGCGCCGCCGGTGAGTAAAAAATTAAAAAGGTGCCTCTAGCCAGGGAAGGGATTCTCTGCCACTTGCCCCCCACTCTGGGCGGCCCTGCCACTGGGCGTGGGGCCCTCTTAAGCGTGGGGCCCGATTCGGGGGAATTGGTGGAATTGGCCTAAAGCCGGCCCTGGCGCCCGGCACCCCTCTTCCTGAGATTCACTGTGACTCTCAGCCAGCCAGTAAAATGGAAGGTTTGTTGGACAATAGGAACGCAGTCTACAGCAGAGCTTGTAGGTACCACCCAGACCCCTCAATCAAGTCCTTCTGGGGGGTTCAGGGAGCTTAGACCCTAGCTTGGGGTTCCCTGCGTTCCACCACCCAGCCTAAACAGGAAAACTGAAAACTAAAAACCAAAACCCTCCAGCAGCTTTCTCCCCCCTCCCCTCTGCCCTTCTCTCCTTTGTTCGTCTCCTGGGCAGAAGGTGTCATTTCTCCCAATCCTGCTCCTGGCTCAGGTTACAGCTCAGGTATCTCCCTGCAAGGCCAGCCCCCAATCCCCAATGTAACTCCCCTGCTCCATCACAGCTGTGTTTGGAGTCTTTGAGTTTGATTTTTGGAGCTCTATTTACGTGTATACACGAGAACCCCAAGGAGGAGTAATGGAGTGGTAAAAAACCCATGTGTGAGGTTTGTTTCAGAAGCCTTTGAGGGAGAAATGGTTAACAGGGCACTGCAGAGGCACCTCTGTGCATGGGGAGGGGTGTGCACAGGAGGCAGCTGACCCCATTGCAAGGATGGAGACACGCAACCTCTCCCCCAGACCAACAAGAGCTCTGTTAAGGCAGGGGGCAGCTCCCCAAAAGCCGGGGGCTGCAGAGGGAGCAGGGAGAGTGGGCGGCACTTCTTCCTGCACCCGCTCATTCTCCACAGAGCATGGGAGACATTTCTGACTCGTGTCATCAAAGCGTTAACAAAGCCACCCAGTTCCTGGGTCGGAGTTCAAGGCAGTTTTGCCATTTTAAACCAGCTGTAGATTTTGGAGCACTGGATGAAATGGCATGTTATCAAAAGGCCATGCAGTCTTATCCCAGAATCCTCCGAAGAAGTGGGCTGTAGTCCACGAAAGCTTATGCTCTAATAAATTTGTTAGTCTCTAAGGTGCCACAAGTCCTCCTGTTCTTCTTTTTGCGGATACAGACTAACACGGCTGCTACTCTGAAACCTTGGGTTGGACGGGCTCTCTAGTGGATCCTCTAGTGCACCCCGCTGCCTTTGTGGTTGAATGGATTTCACTGATCCCATCCCTGATAGAAGGATGTCTTGGCCCTGCTTTGAGCAGGGGGTGGGACTAGATGGCCTCCTGAGGTCCCTTCCAACCCTGATATTCTATGATTCTATGTCTTCCCAATTCCCTCATCTTCGACATCTCCCCTGGTGAGGCCACACCTGCCATATGCAGCCTGCCGAATAACCCAACCCGTCTGAGAGTTATAACCTTTAACCTGACTGTTCCCATGCAGCCTATGCCTCCGTGGTCTGTCTTTGCTGACTGGTGAGCTGTGCTCTGGAGAGCGTCCTTTGCACAAGTGCCGTGCAATAGAGACAGATCTCCGTTGTCATGAATATAAAGGGTACTCTTTCTAAGGGGGCTGCTGGACACAGATGGACCAGGAGGGTCTCTCTGGTTCCCTAGCTCTCAGACTGTGCTGCCATTGTCCCGACGCAACATCTCCTTTAGGCCAGGCCTGAGTGGTCCTGCCGGGGTCTGCTGCCGGCCCTGTGCGTGGGAAGTGTGCTCCGGGCTGGGGGTGAACGCAGTTGTCGTTTGTTGTGCAGCGCCTGGTGTGCATGAACATGCCTCTGAACAGCGATGGCACCGTCACCTTCAATGCCACTCTCTTCGCTCTGGTGCGGACTGCCCTCAAGATCAAGACGGAAGGTGAGGGACACGCTCTGTCTGTTTTGGTGCCCTGCCCTGCCAGCATAGCACTGGCTGGTGCATCTATAGAGACTGCCTCCAGAATGCTTCCCTAGCCCCACCCATGCAGGGGTCCTTCCCCAGCCATCAGCGTGAGATGTGAGTAATATCGGCTACCCTGGTGCATTTCATCTGAGACCGAGGGCCAGATCCTTTGCTGCTGCAAATCAGCATGATTTGACTTCAAAGGAGAGTCGCCTGTTTACACCTGCTGGGAACTTGGCCCCTTGTAATTTAGCCTCACAACACCCATGTGAGGTAGGTGAGGGTTGTGTAGGGATCCTTTCACCCATCCACAGAATGCTGCCTTCTTCTCTGAGGAGTGTCCCTGGCGGTGCTCCACCCCGAGCACCTTTGATTGGAGATGTTCACTAGCAGTGCCTGTTCGTCCCATGCATGCACTCCAGACATCCCCGGTGTGACGTTGTGCAGTCTATATGGTTTTATAAAAACTTGATAATAAGTCAATATAATGTAACTGAGATAGTTTTAGAGAAAATACGGTAATAAGTGAATGTAAGTAACTGGGATATGCCTCATGCAAAAGGTCTCTTGTAAGGTATCATTACAAAGCTTATAATCTACTGAGTGTGATCATCTGATTTGTATAAATGTACCACTCTTGTATCTAAAACTAGAAATATAAAATGTAACTCTGAGGGCCTATTGTAATTGTGTAAAGTGTGGACCATTAATGATGGTTTGGAATCTTGATGACTCCCATTGTCTGCAGATGGCTGTATTTACCTGTGAGTCTTCCTGTATATGTGTGTGCTGGCAAGTGAGTAATGAAGTCTTGCAGTGACATGTGATCATGTCACCTGAACTGGAATCCATCTTTAACCTGGTGCTTTTCCAGTGAGGGGGGGGGGGTGGAAACCCAGAGAGACAAAGAGTTCCCGCCTTATGCAAAAGATATATAAAGGGGGGAAGAGAACAGAGAGGGAGAGAAGCCATCATGAAGAATCCCCTAGCTACCACCTGAGCTGCAACAAGAGCTGTACCAGGGGAAAGAATTGTGCCCAGGCCTGGAAGGTGTCCAGTCTGAGAAAAACTTACTGAAACATCTCTGAGGGTGAGATTATCTGTATTTAGTTTGATTAGGCATAGATTTGCACATTTTATTTTATTTTGCTTGGTGACTTACTTTGTTCTGTCTGTTACTACTTTGAACCACTTAAATCCTACTGTCTGTATTTAATAAAATCACTTTTTATTTAGTAATTTACTCAGAGTATGTATTAATACCTGGGGGAGCAAACAACTGTGCATATCTCTCTATCAGTGTTATAGAGGGCGAACAATTTATGAGTTTGCCCTGCATAAGCTTTATGCAGGGTAGAACGGATTTATCTGGGTTTAGACCCCATTGGGAGTTGGGCATCTGAGTGCTAAAGACAAGCGCACTACTGCGAGCTGTTTTCAGGTAAACTTGCAGCTTTGGAACAAGTGATTCAGACCCTGGATCTGTGTCTGGAGCCAAACAGGAGTGTCTGGCTCAGCAAGACAGGGTGCTGGAGTCCTGAGCTGGCAGGGAAAACAGAAGCAGGGGTAGTCTTTGCACATCAGGTGGCAGCTCCCAAGGGGGTTTCTGTGATCCAACCCGTCACACCCGGGCTCTGTACTGAGGGTATATAGAGCTGCCCAGGCAAATTGCCCTCGATTCCTTCTCAACTCCCCGCTGGCCTGAGACAGAGCATCAAGCTTGCCCTCTTCCGCTTTGCTCTAGCTTAGCCTCGAGTTCCTAGTTCAAGGTTTAGTTTAGTTTACTTGCCTCTCTCCTTTATTTTATAATTGTCTCTCTTCGGTTAATTTGAGGAGGTTCTGCTTAATAGCCCCTTTTTTCCTCCTCCCCCTTCCTGAGGGGTTTGCCTTGGGGATTGTCATCAACCTGGTGTGCCAGGATTCCTGGGATGCAAGCGCTGCCTTTCCCGCTGGGAATCGACCCTGGTCAGCGACGGACATTCCCAGTGTATCCGCTGTCTGGGACACACCTTCAATTCCAGCCAACTCCAAGATCTGCTCAGCTTTTCAAAGCAGATCTAAAAACTCCTGGAGATTCAGCTTAGGATCCTCATGATGGAGCTCGCCATCCAACCAGCTCAGGGTCCAGGCCCAAGAGACCCCCTGTACAGCCGCAGCCAAGTGAGCACAGTGCCCCTCAATCGCCGTACCCCGCTCGCCTAGGACTTTGCGGGTAGGAAGACAGAGCGCACTGCTAAAATTCCCAAGCGGAGTTCCGGCTCTCCTCCTGGACGGCCCACTTCAAACGACCCTCAGTCACTGTCAAGATCGACCGTTTCAGAGACCTCCTGTCCCAGGTGTCAGGAATGAGGGCCTGCAGCTGAGCCTGGGACTAGCTAGTCTCCAGGCATAGCAAGCCCAGATGGGCTGCAGTAGAACCACCTAACTGGCTGAAGGGAACCAGCCAGTGTGCTTGTAAGCCCAGCAGCAGCAGCAGGTCACTGGCTGCTCAATGCTTCACCCACAGCTGCAGTCACCCCAGGCCTATCTTGCTCCAGCCTTGTTCTGCCCACTCCCAGCCCTGCCCCAGCCTGATTCCTGTTTAAACCCAGTTTACTCTGGCTCTGGACTCTGACTCCTTCTTCCTGACTCTGGTTCTGCCCCTTGGGTCCGGACTAAAGCTCTGATCCTTGGTTCTGGTTCCCAGTCCCTCCTTGCTCTGGCTCCAACTAGTAGGCTGGGCTGCCCCGGTCCTGACACCGGGAAGGGCACCGCTGAGGCTCCATCCTGCTACAGAAATGACCCTAAATGCTCTGCCTCTAAAAAGTCTGTAGCATAAACAGACTTTTCAATACTACCTCCAGTGCCTAAACATGTGACCCTGACAGCAACATCGGTTCCTCCGAGCTCAGCATCTTCAGTATCAGCGCTATTGACTAGACAGATACCACCAGAACAATCCGCACCCTCGGTACTGACACTGGTCGCGTCAGAGCCCCATCCAGTCCAGGTTCACCCAGTACCACAGAAGTTTAGATTCTCCAAAGACTTGCTGGAGTCTGATGAGCCAGAATGGGTACCACATGGCTATCTGTAGTGAAATCTGCAGGGCCTCTGAGACCTTACTTTCCTCCGGTACCCCCGGGTTCTCCTGTACCACCTGTCCCAGGTGGAGAACCATCCTCGCCTCCAATGTCTGCTCCTCCTCTGGACTGTGCTGAGGACTCCACTTCAGATTCTCAGCTATCTGTGCGGGGATCCCCTAGGTACCACCATAGCAGCATCTCTCCTGATACCTTTGTGACGGGCTGGACCCCCTGGGATGTCACCTGCTGTGCTGGGATTTCACTGAGTCAGACCATTCTGCCAGCCCGGGCCCCCCTTTATCTGGTCTTGCTGGGCTCGGCTCCCCCGTCTTTTCCAGCCCAGCACACAGGCAGGGCCACACCCACCTGCACAGAGAGACAGAGATTCACTCTGGGAAGGCTCAGCTTAAGGAGCTTGCCACAGCACCCAGATGTCCACCCTCCCTTGGAGTACAGACCCGAAATTATATGAGATTCACCTCTTCTCTCAGTGTGGAGGAGAGTGTGCACATCTCTCCCCCCCCCCCCCCCCCCCGTTAGAAATCACATTGACTGGGTTCTATTGTAAACCAGAAATAAATGTATTAACTAGAACAGGTGTATTTTAACTAGTTAAGGAGGTAGCAGACAGAACAAAGCATATCTGCCCCAAGTGTTTTCTCCAAAGTCCTGGCAATAGTAGCTGTGCACAGGTGGGGAATAATCATCTTTCCTACCACGACAACTGGCTGTTCAAGGACCATTGTATGTCAAAGTCTTCTCTGCAATACAGAAGCCATCTGTAATGTCCACTTTGACTCCAGTTCAACAGATAAACTTCACAGGAGCATCTCTGAATGCCCTAACATCCAGAGCTTACCTTCCTTCCGACAGATTTCTGATACTGATGAGTCTTATTGCCAAGATCAAATAACCCCCTGACAACAGCAAGAAATTGCCTCCAACTGCTGGCTCATATGGCAGCTTGTACTTTCATAACACAACATGCCAGGTTACATCTTGCTGCTTCCAGGGTTGGCTCAGAATAGTCTATCACCCGAACAAACAAACAGTCTAGACAATCTGGTGTCTGGCCCTCATCATGTGCTACACTCGCTCAAGTGAAGGACCTGTCCAAAGTCCGTGCAGGAGTTCCTATCGCCCAGCCGCCTCCTACCATCGCCATAACTTTGGATGCCTCACTTGTGGGATGGGGAGTGCTGCTAATGGGACACACTGTCCAAGGCAAATGGTTGTCTCAAGAGTCTCTCCTGCACATCAACCTCCTAGAATTAGGAGCAGTCAGGAATGCCTGTATCCACTTCCCTCCCTTAAGCAAGGGCCAATCCATGAAGGTCATGACAGACAATGTAACCTGCATGTTCCACGTAAATCTCAGGGAGGGGTGAGATCCCCTTCTCTTTGTGCTGAAGCAATAAAGCTGTGGAATTGGTGTCAAGCCAGTCACATCCTCACAGCCGCTTACCTTCCGGGCATGCAGAGCACCATGGCCAATGATCTGAGCAGACATTTCTCCCACGATTATGAGTGGGAACTGGACCTTCAGATCCTCAAACAGAGATTCCTGACCTGGGGTTTACAGAAGCAGACATCTTTGCAATTACCGCCAACAGAAAGTGCAAGAAATTCTGCTTGAGAAGAGGATTGGGCCATCAGTCGTTGGGAGACACCTTTCTCATTCCTTGGGCCTACTCTATACATCTCTGACACCATTGATTCAGAGGGTGTTGAACAAGATCAAATGAGACAAAGCCAGAGTCAGTCTAGTTGCACCAGCTGAGTTGAGGCAGGTCTGGTACCCTTCCGTGACTCACTTCACTTCCTGTTCAGCATTGCAGCTTCCAGCCATGTCCTATGTGCTGTCCCAGGACTCCAGTCGGACTCTCCATCCCAACCTGGCCATCTGCTGACTCCAAGCTTGGTTCCTCAGTGGTTTTTGGGGATAGAGGTTTCCCATTCGACAGAGATCCAACAGGTCCTATTAGAAACATCAGAAAGATCTCTACTAGAAATACCTTCAAAAATGGACCTTGTTCCTTCTTCCCTCTCCCCTGTTTTTGGTTATCTATTGGATTTAAAGTATTCAGCTCTTTCTGTGAGTTCCATCAGAGTTCATTCATCAGCTACGACAGCCTTCCGTTCCCCTGTGCAGGGCTTCATTCAGGCTTTGCTCATCCCACGACAGCAAAATTCATCACGGAATGGTTAACCTTTTCCCGCAGAGGCTGCTCCCGTATGGGATTTGAACTGTCTCATGAAATCTCCCTTTGAGCTGCTCACTAAGTGCTCTCTGGTGCACTTACCTACGAAAGTGGCATTCTTAGAGGCAGCATTGGGGAATTAGGAGCATTGGGGAATTAGCACTGGGGAATTAGGAGCATTGATGGCTGATTTCCTGCCCCCCTTCCCTGTTTTTTTTCAAGGATAAGGTTTTGTTAGGCCCACATCCCAAGTTCATACCTAAAATATCCTCTGATTCGCTCATTAACCAAGTTATCCGCCTTCCTGTGTTTCCCCCAGACCCACGCCAGACTAGAGAGGAAGCTGCCCTCCACAGCTTGGATGTTAGAGGGGCGTTAGCTTCTCTTTGGACAGAACCAAGCCATTCAGACAGTCTCCCAGACAGTTC
This sequence comes from Chrysemys picta bellii, assembly GCF_011386835.1. Taxonomy (NCBI): domain Eukaryota; kingdom Metazoa; phylum Chordata; order Testudines; family Emydidae; genus Chrysemys; species Chrysemys picta. The sequence continues at coordinate 54,734,680 of NC_088794.1, read as the reverse complement.
ATCTCAGTTGCGGACAGATCCAAAGGATCCACAGTCTCCCCCCAGAGACTCTCAAAGTGGGTTTCCAGTTCCATTCATGCTCGTTCCCAGGCTGCTAACGGTCGGCCCCCTCGAGAAGAATAGCCCAGTCTCCAGCCTGCCTCCAGGGCACTCTTCAAAATGCAGCCATTGCTGAAATTTGCAGAGTGACGACCGAGGCCTCGGTGCACACTTTTCCTGAACGCTGCGCCCTGGTACACGCCTCTAGGTCAGAGGCAGCTCCACAGTTCCCTCCTCCTTCAGGGGCTACTGCAGTGGAGCACCCATTGGGACACTCCTTGTAGAAGAAGGAGCGGTTACTCACCTTGTGCAGTAGCTGGAGGTCTTCAAGATGTGTGTTGTTATGCGTGCTCCACTACCCACTCTCCTTCTCCTCTGCTTTGGAGTTCTGTCTCACGGGACTTCAGGGTCGAGAAGGAACTGAGGGCAGTTCACTTGCGCAGCCCTGTTTATCCCCGGCACAGGGTAGGAGGCTGCTGGGAGGGCATGCATGGGCCGAATGGGAACAGCTACCAAAAATCTCCAGTCAGAGGCGCATGGGGCACATGCACACCTGAAGTGGAACACCTATAGGGACACACCTCTCGAAGACCTCCAGTTACTGCACAAGGTGAGTAACCTCTCCTTCTCTGGGTGGGATACAGAAGCCAACGGAGGTAGGTAGCGCAGGTAGCGACACCACCCAGCAGGTAAAGACAGGAAGGTGAACCGCAATTCCATCTATTTCAAATGGCAGAGGGAAATTTGGGAGGTGGGATTGAGATGGAAGTAGGGTTGCCAACTGTCTAATCCCACAAATCCAAACACCCTTGCCCCGCCTCTTCCTGAGGCCCCGCCCCTTCTTTGAGGTGCCTCCCTCTCACTCCATCCCCCCTTCCTCCGTGGCTCGCTCGCTCTCTTCCACCCTCACTCACTTTCACTGGGCTGGGGCAGAGGGTTTGGGTGTGGGAGGTGGTGCAGGCTTTGGGCTGGGGCTGAGGGGTTCAGAGTGTGGAAGGGGGCTGCGGGCTGAGCCTGGGGCAGGAGGTTGGGGTGCAGAAGGGGGTGCGGGCTCTGGAAGGGAGTTTGGGTTTGGGAGGGGGCCCAGGGCTGGGGCAGGGGGTTGGGATGCAGGCTCCAGCCGGGCGGCACTTATCTTGGGCCACTCCCGGAAGTACCCAGCATGTCCGGCTCCTAGACTGCTCCGCGTGCTGCCCCTGCCTTCAGGCACCTCCCCCGCAGCTCCCATTGGCTGCAATTCCTAGCTGCAATTCCCAGCCAATGGGAGCTGCAGAGTCGGCACTCAGGGTGGGGGCAAGCGTGTAGAGACCCTCCCTGGCTGCCTCTCTGCCTAGGAGCTAGAGGGACTTGCCAGCTGCCTTTGGGAACGGCGCAGAGCCATGGCAGGTAGGGAGCCTGCCTTAGCCCCGCTGCGCTGCCAGACTTTTAGTAGCCTAAAATCTCCCGGATTGGCGTCAGTAGCCTCCCGGCCAATCCGGGAGGGTTGGCAACCCTAGATGGAAGCTGGGAAGGCCGTCAGGGTCAGCACTTGTAAAAAAGTGCCCTTGCATTTTTAATGGCCATAAATGGCCAAGACAACAGTTTCGTATCTCAAAAACCAATAGCCTCGTCCATATGGTGACCCCTAACAGCCCTCTCTTAGGACTGACTACTTCCCATGTTACCAAAGCTGTTTCCTGTAGCATCCAGGTGTGCCAGCAAAGTCTCCTATCCACAGCCAGGCCAGACTGTTCCCTGTTTAGCATGTTAAAGCCCAAGCTCACAGCCCAGGATAGCCGTCACAGCATGCTGAGTGAGCCCCCTCCCTAGGCTCACCCCTCCCATTTTTCTAGGCTTGTCCCAGTTTCAACAAGGCCAGGGTGTGTCATCCCATCCTGCCGCCTCTCACTCTTCAGGCACCATGCCAGGACAGAGCCACAAAGTCAGGATGACAAGAGACAGTGGTTTTTTTTTCCCGAATGAACCTAACGCAAGTGGTGGGAACACAGACACAGCTGCGAGGGGAACCCAGAGTGCTCTAGAAAACACGGATGGGCCTTCACGCGAGTGACCGCTGACAGGATGGATTTCACCCACTGCATCTTGGCTTTCCCTTGAGCCATTGGCTGTGTGCGGTGTTCCCTCGGAGCGGAATGAACGGATCGGTGGTTTGTTTCCCCACAGGTAACTTTGAGCAGGCCAATGAAGAGCTGAGGGCCATTATCAAGAAGATCTGGAAGAGAACTAGCATGAAACTCCTGGACCAGGTCATTCCACCAATTGGAGGTGCATTTTTGCCATGCTCCCTGGCTTATTTCTCCCCAGCACCCTCTGTCTGCCCCCTCCGCTGCCCCACACCGCTCGGACGGGGGCTGGGTATAGCCACTGGGCAGTGTTAATGGCCTCACTTGGCTTTCTCCCCTCCAGAGGATGAGGTGACTGTGGGCAAGTTCTACGCGACCTTCCTCATCCAGGAGCACTTTAGGAAATTCATGAAGCGCCAGGAGGAGTATTATGGGTATCGGCCCAAAAAGAACGCCATTGCTATCCAGATCAGTGCAAACAGGTCTGGGGATTCCAGCTGCTCCTCTTGCCTGGATAAAGCAGCCAGCTTGTCCCTCCTGCACAAGGGCAGGGCAGGGCTCAGGGGGCAGAATTGCCTAGTGGATAGAGACCCAGGCTCGGCCACCAGCACCGCTGGGCAAGTCATTTCCCCTCTCTGTGCCTCAGTTCCCCCAGCTGTAAAATTGGGATAGGGACACTGACCTCTGTGGTAAAGCACATTGGGATCTCCTCGTGAAAAGTGCTTCACAAGAGCTAGGTGGTGGTGTTGTTATATGCTGGGCAAAGTGGGAAGCAGGCCTAAGTATTTGAAGGTGTCGGTACGAGGCTGGCAGAGGAATTCTCGAGGACGGCCGGAGAGGAAGCACTGGGACGGAACTGAACAAAGGGAAATGGAGACATGGGAACAGTCTGTGGGTGGAAGCTCCGTCCCTTAGAACACTGAAAATGGGGCTGCACAAAGGGTACGTTGCATGGGAGAGCCCGTGGATGACCCCAAACAAGTCTCAGTGTGTAAGTGAGGGGACCTCATGTTAAGAGGAACAGTCTTGAAATGGAGGAGGCTGGCCCGGCCTAAGGGAGCGCTTGGAGGCTGCCTCCTCGGGGCCTGGCAGTTGGTCTCTGCTGCACACACTTTGGACTGGGGCCTTGACTGAGCTCTGGGCTTTCAAGGGCTTCCCATGATGGAATCTCAGAGCTGGTGCCCCCACACCACCCTTCCTGCAGCCCTGCTCCTTCCACGAGAGCCCAGACTCAGTCTCTACTGAGGTAGCGCGCTCTAGAGGAGTAAGCACGGTGGTGAGCAGCAGGACACCTGGGTTCTTTCCCCGCTCTGCCACTGACTCGTGTAGCCATGGGCAAGTCACCTCCCTCCTATCTGCCTCAGTTTCTCCACCCATGAAATGGGGACAAAGAGGCAGGAACAAGGGGAAGGTCTGAGGCTCGTGTCGCTCCCTGCCCCCCCCCCTTCTGGGTGATGAAACGAACAGCCCCACGCAAGAGTTTCAAACTGGAGTCCAGTCTCCCTGCGTCAGAGGTCCTGGGGGGCATGTCCCAAGCACAGAGGACTCCTCCCCTGGGAAGATGGGGGCATTTCTCTTGTCCAACCTGGAATGAAGCCATGTCTCAGGGTTCCCATGGCCTCCCTGCGGGGTGTAGGATCATCTGTCCCTGGGTATCAAATCCAATTCCAACATGTGCAAGGTGAGATGTGCCAGCCCCCATGGCCCTGCAAGAGGGGCAGAGATGCCGCTGCCCTAGAGAGACGCCCCATTGTGTGAAGTCCCCCTTTCCTCCACACCCAGTGCACAGAGCTAGCGCCGTGGGGGAGGCTGCTGAACCAGCAGGCACCAGAGCGCCCCCTTTGGGAAGTAGGCAGGGCAGCCTGGGCTTGGTGAAGGCAGTTGCAGGGCCAGGACTGAGGGTTCGGGGAAGGAAGCTGGAGCTGCCAGGCCACCGGGCTTTGCTGAGCCTCCCTCTCCCCTTGCCCGGTGAGGAAAAGCTCCCCCTGCCACCAGCAGCCCCGTGAGCGACCTCCCCATCTCTGTCCATCCCACCAGGCCAGTCTGACAAGCATTGAAGAGGAAGCTGCGCCCGAGATACACCGAGCGATCTCTGGGGACCTGACTGCCGAGGAGGAGCTGGAGAGGGCCATGATGGAGGCAGCGATTGAGGAAGGGATATACAGGGTGAGCACAGTGGGAAGTACCAACCTCTAACCCCACACATACCAGCCCCACCGTCTGTGTCCCATGCGGAGCCTAGCACACTGAGAGTTGATTGCTGCAGACAGGGTAGGGGCCAGCCAGCAGGTGCCAGGGGTGAGTGATGATGCCCGAGATCATAGTCATATTGTCATGGCTGCTTGGTGCCAAACGCTTGGGCAGGACCCAGCTCTGTGTGAGCACGTGAGTTGGCTGGGGGGCACAAAGCCACTAGCACGGGAGATGCCACTGACTGTGGAGATGGACCTGATCACAGAGGCGAGTGTCAGTCACAGGAAACCTCGTCACCGACTGGCTAAGTGGGTCCTGGGTCACCGTCTCCTCTGTTCCCAGGCGTTAGGGTGGGCAAAGTTTTTGGCCCGAGGGCCACATCTGGGTATAGAATTGTATGGCAGGCCCTGAATGCTCACAAAATTGGGGTTGGGGTGCGGGACGAGGTGAGGGCTCTGGCTGGGGGTGCAGGCTCTGGGGTGGGGCCAGAAATGAGGAGTTCAGGGTGTGGGAGGGGGTCTGGGCTGGGTTGGGGGGGGTGCAGGGGGCGTTGAGAGCTCCGGCTGGGGGTGTGGGTTCTGGGGTGGGGCTGGGAATGAGGGGTTTGGGGTGTAGGAGGATGCTCTGGGCTGGGACCGAGGGGTTCGGAGCGTGGAAGGGGTATCAGGGCTGGGGCAGGGGGTTGGGGCATGGAGGGGGGGCTTAGGGGTGCAGGCTCCAGGTGGCACTTACCTCAAGTGTCTCCCGGAAACAGCGGCATGTCCCCACTCTGGCTCCTATGTCGAGGCACGACCAGCCCCATCCGCAGGCGCTGCCCCTGCAGCTCCCATTGGCCGTGGTTCCCGACCAATGGGAGCTGCGGGGGCAGTGCTTGGGGCAGAAGCAGTGTGCAGAGCGGAGTCCCCTGGCTGCCCCTACGCATAGGAGCGGGGACATGCTGCTGCTTCCAGGAGCCGCGTGGAGCGGCCCCTGACCCTGCTCCCTGGCTGGAGCGGGGCAAGTCCCAGACCCCACTCCCCAGCGGGAACTTGAGGGCCGGATTAAAGTGGCTGGTGGGCCAGATCCGGCCTGCAGGCCATAGTTTGCCCACCCCTGTGTTAGGTGGAGCTGTGGGCTGGTGACCTGAGCTCAGGGATCTCTGGGTTCTAATCCCAGCACTGGTGGTATCTCCCTGGCTGTCCCTTCCCCTCCCCTGTACAATGGGGATAATGGTACTGACCCCCCCGGACTGCAGAGCGGGATATTAACCAGTTAACGTGATGGAAGAGTGCTCGTTCCGGGGATGGACTGGCTAGTGTGTATTGGCACCTCTGTCAGGTGCACAACTATGTGTCACAGACCCAACACTGCTGACAGATTCCCTCTGTACTCGATATGCTGGGAGCTTCCAATTGGCTGTGGTGTAATGATAACCATGGCAACCCAGGTTGCCAGCAGTCTGTGACAGTGTCCTGCCCAGTCTCACTCCTCAGGGAATCCCTCGCGTTCAGAGCTGCCTGTGAGTATGGGAGGGTTTATCTGGTAGGAGAGGCAGTACTGCCTAGTGGATGGGCTGGGAGTGGGCTGCAACTCAGGAGACCTGGGTTCTGTTCCCAGCTCTGCCATGGACCTACTGGGTAACCTAAGGCAAGTCACTTCCCTGCTCTGTGCCTCAGTTTCCCCCACTGTGAAGTGAGGAGCTGACCCCCCTATTTATAAAGTGCTTTGAGAACAGCTCTGTAAGAACTGTTATTACTGCTCCCCTGCTGTGCATGATCTTAAATTCAGCCACCATGACTGGCCTTTGCTGGCTCACCATGGGTCCAAACCCATCTGGACCGTCGGGCAGCATGTGCCACAGACAGGGAAGCCTCGAGAAGCGCCACTGTCAAGGCCCGCTCTGACCTCTCCCCTCTTGGTTCGAGAGGACAGGTGGCTTGTTCGGTCATGTTGACTCCTTCATGGAGCGGAACAGGCCCCTGCAGCCCCACGTGACCAACCAGAGACCCCTGCAGTTCACCGAAGTGGGGAGTGAAGACTTGGACTCCCCTGTCTTCCTCGATGACTTCCCCCCAGACAGGAACACCAACAGCAACACAGCCACACGGTAATGCTTGGCGGTCGGAGACAGCCCCCCAGGGCGCGTGGCGGCGGGGGCCACAAGGCAATGTGCTGTCTGTATAACGGCACAGTCTCCATAAGAGAGGAACCCGACTGCGCGGCTGCTGTGACTTGGGGAGCAGGGGGAAGCTCGGCGCTCGGGGACTGTGAGCCTGGGTGCAGCACTGGGTGCTCGTGCATGCGTGCACATGAGAGTGTGCACTTGTGCATATGTTTACTCTTGTGTGGGTCGGGCCAGACACTGGCCACCTTACTCCCCTTTAACCATGGGAGGGTGCAGTTTCTGCCTTCAGGTCTCAGGCAAAAACAGATGCTTGCATTGCCCAGGTCTCATTTACATGCCTCCCCATGGCCAGGCAGCTTCACCCCTTCACCAGTGGTTCTCAACCTATTTATCATTGTGGCCCACAAAGTGTTACCTGGGTCACAGGCTAAGAACCCCATCTAACCCCCTCACAAACCCCTATGCTCAGTGCCCTCCGCCCACAGACCCCTCCACAGAGTGGGGGCAGAAGTGGAGAATTGGATGTGGGGTGTGGGGCAGGGACCCCAACCGGGACGCTGCTGTGCAGGGACCCCTAACCCCGACCCCCACTGTGTGGGGCTGCGGGGCAGCCAGGACCCTGACTCCAGACCCTGCCAGGACCCCACTGTACAGGGCCCAGCAGTAGCCGTCTGCCTGGACCCTGCCACGCGGTAGCTAGTTGCCTGGTCCCAGGGCGCGCCTTGCGGCCTCTATCACACAGCTGAGCAGGCCGCAGTTGTGTACTAATTGGGCCGCATGCGGCCCGCAGGCGCTAGGGTGACCAGACAGCAAGTGTGAAAAATCGGGACGGGGGGTGGGGGGTAATAGGAGCCTATATAAGAAAGAGACCCAAAAATCGGGACTGTCCCTATAAAATCGGGACATCTGGTCACCCTACGCGGGCCACGGGTTGAGAACCGCTGTTCTACACTGTGCTTCCCATAGGGCACACGCGGGGTTAAGGACAATACAGCGCCTCTTAAAAAAAGTGGGAGCACAGTCAGGGCCGGCTCCAGGGTTTTGGCCGCCCCAAGCAGCCAAACAAAACAAAACAAAAAAAGCCGTGATCGCGATCGCGATCTGCGGTGGCAATTCGGCGGGAGGTCCTTCGCTCCGAGCAGGAGTGAGGGACTGTCCGCCGAATTGCCACCAAACAGCTGGACGTGCCGCCTCTCTCCGAAGTGGCCGCCCCAAGCACCTGCTTGGTAAGCTGGTGCCTGGAGCCGGCCCTGAGCACAGTGCCTTTGAAAGCGACTATCCCAGTACAGCCGGCGCAGATCCTGTTTACACCAGCAGATGTCAGACTAATCCCAGCAACAGGCACGGTGCAGCTGCCAGGCTGATTTACCCCAGAGGAAGATCTGGCCCCAGATTATTGGTGGGGCACTTTAGAGTCTCGAACAGAGCAGAGACCGATTTAGAGCAGCAGCGAGCAGAGCCGCTCTGACACCGGGGGCGGCTCAGCCCCACTGCGAATCGGGCCGCGTGATTTCAGGCGCCCAGGCTAAAGCTCTGGTCACTGAGACTAGTTCTGTGCGCAGATGTGCAGCTTTTGTGAAGCCCCGGACAGCTGTAGGTGCAATGAATGGCGCCTGCTGGCAGACTGCCCCTCCAAGGCTGCCCCTGTGACTGTTATCCATATGGACGCTGCAAGGACCTTGGGCTGGCCCCAGGGCTGGCATAAGCAGCGTGACTCCTTTGGCCTGAGCCCAGTTGTGCCCATCTGCATGTGGCTTTCGGTTTCCCAAACACTTCTTGGCTCCCTCTGGCCCTGGCGGTGATGTTATGTAGTTAGACAGCTCCAGAGAGTGCAGAAAAGACACAGCCACCGCCCAGAGCGCTTGTAATTGAAGCATGACATGCCCCTGGCAGGGTCATCAGCAGGGGTTGGTTGAGGAGGCGAACCTCGGATCTGAACGCATCAGCTGCTACCGCTTTAAGGCCTGTAGCTCAGCAGCAGCAGAGCCAGGAATATCTTTGCATGGTCCTGCCAGCAGGGGGCGATAGACTGCAGCACTGTGCTAGCCCGGGCCGGACACCTGGACAAAACAACACAGGAGGGACAGAAACAGGAGGGCGGCGAAATGGGGGGACAAGGGTTACCCCACAAACATAACTAGGTTGCCCTCATGAGTCCTTCTGCTATCCGTCCCGGTGGGTGCTCCACCCTAGGATGTGTGCGCCCTGGACTGGAGCCTGCGACGTCGTGCTGGTGGGCCTGCGCCGGCTCCGAGTGACGGGATACAGGGAAGCGAGAGCCCACCGCCACTCAGTTCCTTCTCAGCCGCCTGTGGCTCGAGACCGAGTTTTCGGCGGGTAGCTGTGTTCTGCTTCCCGCCTTTCTCTCACCTCAGGAAAGACTTTTCTCGCGTATTTTCGTTTCTCATTTGTTTTCTTGCCCTATATTTTATTTTCATTTGTATTTCATCTGGCATGTTTCTGTGCTCTGGGAGAGGGGGTTCCCCATCTACTCCTGCACCTTTCTTTGTGCCGATCAATCTGTTGTGCCTAACACCCCAGGGGCTAAGCCCTGCCAGACTTGCCACAGGTCTTTTCCCCGCAGTGACGGACATTGGAGTTGCCTACGGTGTTTGGGGAACTCCCCCATCCCCTCAAAGTGTGTGATCTGTCTGGGGTTTGGGGGCAGGCCCCAAAATGACAGGGAGACGAGACTAGCAGTCCTGTTAATGGGACATGCTCTAGCTCTGGAGAGGTCCGCTTCCCCCCAGGCATTAGCACTGGCTCCTTCAGGCATCAGCCCAGCCTCAGCTGGGACCACGGAGACAAAGCCTTTGAAGAGGAGAAAGCACTCCTTCCCATCCAGAGACAGGGAGAAAAGGGGTAGGTCACCTCATAAGACCCACTCTCAGGAGCCCTCGTGTCCATTAAGGGTTACCGTAGAGGCTCCGACTGAGTCCGGTATCGAGGTGTCGGTAGCATGTACCTGATCCTCCGTGGCACCATGGTCCGCATCTCTGACCCCAGCTCTGAAGTGATACAGGACCCTGCATCCGCCTCAGTACTGCAGCAGTCTCCATCTCAAGGTCCACGTTTTCACTTCTGGCTGTCAGCGGCTGTCAGTGCCCTCCAGCTCCTTCCAGGTTTCAGTTATCTGAAGATCTCATCATTTCGGATGAGCCTGACGTCATTGCTATGGGATCCGTCAGAGCCTCCTCACCGGTACAGCCCAGGCACCTGCAGGCCAAAACCCACCCAAGCCTCCAGCAGTCAGCATCCACCAGATTACCTGTGCCATCACGTAGCCTCTCAGGTCTCGGTACAGGAATCCTTCCTGGTGCCATACCATCCGGCTGCCAAGGGTCCCTGTACCAAGGAGGACCCTAGAGAACCTGCCAGGCCTCACAGACCCAGAGATAACTGTCATTGGAGACACTCTCCCTGTTCCTCCCCCCCATCAATGGGAGTCCTGGGGGCCATTTTGGTGACCAGTTCCACAGGATGCCAAGAAGAGATTACAGGCACCCACTGGTCCCATGCCATCCATGGCAAGCAGCTTTCCCTCTCCCGGTACCATGCACGTCTTCGGTACCGGACAATACACAGCAGGAGTCAGAGCCTCCACCTGAGGAGGTCTCACCTCCTTCAGCTGAGTCCTCTTCATCTGTGGCCGAGGCGGTAACGCCACCCCAGCCCTCCTCTGCTGATGAGTTCAAAACTTTCCAGGAGCTCATGAAGAGGCTGGCGGACTCTCTCCAAATCCCGCTAGAGGAAGTCCAGGAGTCATAACATTCTTTGGTGAATATCAATCCCCAAGGAAAGATTGCTCCGCCCGTTAATGAGGCATTGCTATCCCCAGCACAATTCCACCCACCTGAGAGATCTGATAAGAAGTCCCACCAAAGGGGAGGGAGCACTTCTTTTCCCACCCTCGCACTAATTCCTTAGCAGCCAAGGAAAGGAGCTGTCAGACTCGATGTAGACCCTCTCCAATAGACAATGAATCCAAGAGACTGGACGTATGGGGCAGAAAGAGCAACTCACCAGCTGCTCTTCAATTCCGTAGTGGCAATTTCGGGCCTGGGTGGTGAAATGGGACTTTACCACATATTCAGAACGTACACACTTCATTGAACATCTGCCACAAGACCAAAGAGACCGGTTTCAGTCCAGTGTTGTGGAGGTCCCATCCTTCCTCCTCCTGGGGCCAATCAAGCTGGTTCCAACAGCGTCCATCAGGAAAGGATTCTATTCCAACTACTTCCTAGTTCCCACGAGAGACGGAGGCGGGAGGTCGATTCTTGACCTCAGAAACTTGAGCAACTAAGTTCTAGCACAACAGTTCAGCATGGTGACACTCGCTCCCTGTGACGTTATTGATATAATCTGGGACCATATAGATCATTGTTGCAACCGAGGTCCTGTAGTGGCACGCAAATCTTCTATAAAGGGGGTCAAATGGGGTGTCTAAGACAAAATTATGGTTTACTGGTTATGATTATGCTGTCTATATGTGTGTATTACTTTTGTAGTTGAAGTTATGAATATTGGCTCTATACTGTCTGTATTTCAAACTTATGCTATGCTGCTGGGTGACATCCCAGACAAACTGGTGTTAGCTCTGCCGAGCCTGCTTGATGGCCCATTAAGGACCATCAGCTATACAATGGACCCATTGAGAGAAGGCAAATATGCCTTGAGACTCAGCAAAGTATGCAGGAACTTGCCCATGTGACTCCAGACTCCATTTTGCTGTAATTTTCCACAGTAAGAACAAAGAGGTGTTCTTACACCTGGAAAAGACTATATAAGGCTGATGCCTCATCTCCATCTTGTCTTCAATCCTGCTTCATACCTCTGGAGGAACTTTGCTACAAGCTGAAGCTTTGAACAAAGGACTGAGGACCCATCCCAGCGGGGGATGTATTCCAGAGACTTGATTTGAACCTGCAGTTTATTCCATCGCTGCTGCAAGCCTGAACCAAGAACTTTGCCATTACTGTATGTAATTGATTCCATTTAACCAATTCTAACTCTCATCTCTATCTTTTTCCTTTTATGAATAAACCTTTAGATTTTAGATTCTGAAGGATTGGCAACAGCGTGATTTGTGGGTAAGATCTGATTTGTATATTGACCTGGGTCTGGGGCTTGGTCCTTTGGGATCAGGAGAACCTTTTTCTTTTACTGGGGTATTGGTTTTCATAACCATTTGTCCCCATAACGAGTGGCACTGGTGGTAATACTGGGAAACTGGAGTGTCTAAGGAGATTGCTTGTGAGACTTGCGGTTAGCCAGTGGGGTGAGACCGAAGTCCTCTTAGTCTGGCTGGTTTGGTTTGCCTTAGGGGTGGAAAAAACCCCAGCCTTGGGCTGTAACTGCCCTATTTGAGCAATTTGTCCTGAGTTGGCACTCTCAGTTGGGTTCCGCCAGAACCGCATTGTCACACTCCCATTCTCCCATTGTTGGATCCAGGACACGGGCTCGTCGCCCACGACCTACAGGACGCCCATCACCACAAGTGTTTACTTTGCTTTGTAATTGGACCACGATCAACACCAAGTTCTCCCCTCCAGTCTCTCCACGGTGCCGAGGGTGTTTACGAAGTTCCTCTTGGCAGTAGTAGCTGGTCTCTGTCAATGGGGGATCTTGGTATTCCCATATTTGGACACCTGGTTGATCAGGGGTTGATCACTCCAAGAGGTCCAACCAGCCATGGCCAAGGCGTTAACTAGGACTTCGCATCAATCACAAAAAATTGATACTAACTCCAGTGTAAAGGATAAACTGCATAGGAGCCACTCGAGCCCACAACAGCAAGAGCCTATCTATTCTGGGAGACATCTTCCACCCTATCTGGCCTAATCTTGGTGCTACAGTTCAGCCCATAAACAATCATGAGGGCTCATCTTCCACTATTGGGATATACATCCTCCTGCACGTTCATGACGTCCTATGTGAGTCTCCATCTCCGATGTCTCCAGGATGTGGTTTAGAACAGTAAATATCCCAGACAGACACCACCTGTCCAAAGGGGTCACGGTGCCTCAGAAGGTGTTGGATTCCCTTACATGACAGAAAGACCCACAGAGGGTCGGTGTGGGAACCCCATTCTTGCATCGCACACCATCAAAGATCCTCATGACAGATACGTCCTCTCTGAACCCCAGGGCCTGGCTCCCGAATGGCTCTCTCGACCATGGAGTTAACTCATTTGGCTGCAGTTCAGTCAGTTCGTTTGGCAGATAGCCCAGTACGGGCAAGACTTATCTCCAGAATGGAAACACTTTCACTCTTGATGCTCTCTTTCTTCTTCCCAAGCCCTAGAAGTTTCCCTTTCCAAAATACTTGACCGCCAGCTGGAATTAAAGATACAGGGTCTCTCCGTGAGCTTTGTTAGAGTGCAGGTGGCTGCTCTCACAGTTTTCCAGTTACCCATCCAGGGCTTCTCGGTTTTTGCCCACCCTGTCACAGCCAGATTCCTCCAGGCTCTATACAACTGGTTTTCTCCTGTTTGGGACCCAGTGAGACCTCAACCTGCTTCTTAATGCTCCAAGGAAAGTCTCCTTTGAACTAATGACTACCTGCTCTCTCCTCCATATTGCCTTCAAAATTTCATTCCTGGGCGCCATTACTTCAGCAAGACGAATTGGAGAGTGGAGGGCACTCCTGGCTGACACACCATATCCCACCCTTTCATAGGGACAAGGTTCTACTGTGTCCCCAGCCCTATTTTCTTCCTAAGGTCTCCTTGGAAGATCACATTAACCAGGAGATTCGCCTGCCAGTGTTCTACCCATATCCTCAGGCCTCTAGAGAGGTCGCAAGCCTTCATTCGCTGGATGTTCGACGGCCCTTGCCTTCTCTGTGGACAGGACTAGGTCCTTGAGGGCCTCTCCCAGGCTACTTGTGTTGCTAACAAATTGAATAAAGGGCCAGCCTGTTCCTAGTCCATACAGGGGTTGTCTGTGTGTTGCAGGTTGTATTTTAACCTGTTATGTGCCCCCCACGGTGATAGCACATTCCACTGGAGCTCAGTCCACATCCAGTACGTTCCCATAGCAGAAATCTGCAGGACTGCGACTGGTCTTCTGCCAGCCCTGTGCCAAGCATGTGCCATGTCCCCTGCTTCCAGAGAGGACGCTGCCTTTGGTGATATCGTTCTCGACTCACTTCTGTGGCATGCCCCTCCTTTCTGAGTTACTGCTCTGGAGTGCCCTGCAGCGGGGCACCACAGGGACATATGCTTGACGAAGAAGGGACGGTGACTTACCTTACATAACTTGAGTTCTTCGAGATGCTTTGTTCCTATGGGTGCTCCACCTTCCCGGCCTCCTTCCCCTCCGCTGCAGATACGTCGCCCCGTTTCACTCCTTCAGAGAACAAGGTGTGACTCTGTGCAGGCCTGCCAGCACGACTGCAGTCTCCGCATGCACATCCTGTGGTGGAGCACCCATCGGGCCAGAACATCCCAAAGAACCCAGGTTTCAGAGGGGTAGCCGTGTTAGTCTGTGTTCATCCCTGTTGATATTCACCCCTTCTTGTCCTCTGTTGGGAATGGGCCACATCCACCCTAATTGAATTGGCCTCGTTAGCACTGACCCCCCCCCCCACTTGGTAAGGCAACTCCCGTCTTTTCATGTGCTGTATATTTATACCTGCCTACTTTTTTTCACTTCATGCATCTGATGACATAAGTTCTAGCCCACGAAAGCTTATGCCCAAATACATTTGTTAGTCTCTAAGGTGCCAAAAGAACCCAGGGTAAGTCACCTCTCCTTCTTCACACTTAGTGATGCTGTCCTGGCTGTGTCTGTCCCCATTCACCTCATCTATCTATCTATCTATCTATCTATCTATCCCGAGACAGATCCTTCTATCATGTATGAATCCATCTGTCCATCTTACACATCCATCCAGTACCTAGAGTGTCTGTCTGTCCAGTCATTGGTTCTCTCTCTAATGCAAGTGGTGTTTGTGCTGTTTTTATTAATATGATTGGGTGGGGGTGATTATGGCAGGGAGGAGATGAGCCCAGAGGTGCTGAAGAAGAGGAGGGAGGGGAGGAGCCCAGAGGTGCTGAAGGAGGGTAGAGGAGGGAGGAGAGGAGACCAGAGGTGCTGAAAAAGGGGATGGAGGGGAGGAGCCCAGAGGTGCTGAAGAAGGGGAAGGAAGGGAGGGGAGGAGCCCAGAGGTGCTGAAAAAGGGGATGGAGGGGAGGAGCCCAGAGGTGCTGAAGAAGGGGAAGGAGGGTAGAGGAGGGAGGGGAGGAGCCCAGAGGTGCTGAAGAAGGGGAGGGAAGGTAGAGGAGGGAGGGGAGGAGCCCAGAGGTGCTGAAAAAGAGGATGGAGAGTAGAGGAGGGAGGGAGGGGAGGAGCCCAGAGGTGCTGAAGAAGAGGAGGGAGGGTAGAGGAGAGAGGGGAGAAGGCCAGAGGTGCTGAAGAAGAGGATGGAGGGTAGAGGAGGGAGGGAGGGGAGGATCCCAGAGATGCTGAAGAACAGGATCGGGGGTAGAGGAGGGAGCTGTGGTGGACAGAGGGCAGGAGGCAGTTAGGGTCTCGAATGGTGACTGATGCTTGTGAATGGAAGCCCTTGGAGGGGTGGCTGGGTGGTGGTCCCTGCGCCAGTCCGACGCTCTTTCCTGTCCCTGACAGGGTGCAGTACGAGGACGAGCTGCGGGGGGAGAGGATGCTGCTGGCATCCTGCCAGCCACAGCCACTCTCTGCCCTGGGTCAGTACCTGCAGCATCGTCGCACCGGGCACTTCCTGGCCTTACTGGGAGGGGTGTCCTGGGGGGGTAGTGTCATGGCCTGGGGAAACTCCCAGCTTACCAGATGGGCATAGGGTGGGACCCCATGTTTCACCAAGTGGCCTGGAGGATGGACCCTCTTTTGTCAGAGTGTTGGGAGGGAGGCCCCCCCTTTTATTGGGGGGACCCTATAAGGCGTGGAAGGGAGGGGGCCCATTTTATGTGGGGGTGGGACTCCATTTTTCACCAAGGCAGCCGGTGAGCCCCCTTTTATCGGGGAGCAGGGGCTGTCTCTTCATGGCCCTAAGGATGAACTAAGCAATAGAAAGAGAAGCCAACACTGGAATTCCCTGCAGCAGCAAATGCAGATTACCTCCTTCCCTGGGGGTGCCAGTTCTGGGGCGGGGTCCTTTTCCCAGGGCGCCATGGCCCTCAAGGGGAGGGGAAGCAGGAGGCTGAATTTCCTGGGGTGCTGCAGGCCGAGTTCCCCCTCAGCCGGCAGAGACAGGAGGTCGTGGTTCCCAGGAGGGGTCATCCAGGTCTCTATTTTCCCATCCCCATGTTCAGGCCTCGCCGGGGGCAAGGGCGGGCTGGGTGTAAGGCCGAGGGAAGGCCCGTGCTCCGCTCTTTCCCTGTGAGCGAGGGGCGCATCCAGTTCCCTCTGCCTCTCTCGGGGGGTCGCCGGGGAGGGGGCTGGCCCAGGGCTGGCTGGGGCATGTGCACAGGACCTCCAAGTGCACCAGAGCTCTGCTTCCCCAGCCCCCGCACTAGTCAGCCCCTTCCCAGCTGGCACCCCCTATGCCTCAGGGCCACAGCAGTGTCCTTCCCGTGGGCTCCCCAAGTGACGCACCTGTTCCCTTCCCCTCGGGCCACAACTGCTCCTTCCGCCTGGAGAAGCGGCAGCGGTGGCTGGACAGGAGGCGGGCAGCCAGTGTCGGCGGATGCCCGGGATTGGAGCTGCAGATAAATGGCGCTGGGATATCATGTGGCTCATCTGGGGGAGGGGGGGAGGCTAGTCCCCCTCCCACTTTGGGCTGGCCAAGACAACTGTGCACTGGAGGCACCGGGTCCCCCGGGGCCAGCTAGCAGGAGATCCCAGCTTGGCATCTGCCTCGTGCGCTGCGTCCGCCCCAGCCTGGTTGGCCTCTGGGAAGCAGGACGGAGCCTGCGCTCATGGCCTATCCGCAGCAGAGACGCGGCCATGGGGCTGGGGGAAGCTGGGGGTGTCCCAGTGTCCAGCCACAAGCCCCCCGAATGGCTCAGGCGCAAAGACCCCGTCTCCGGCACCCCTGCCCTCTTCCCAATGGCAACTGGAACGGCCCACAGGGCTGGAGCCTCTGCCGGGGCCACTGGTGGCTAGGAGTGGGGATGGGCGTACCAGGGAATGGAGCACTGGGGGGCGGGGGGCGTGCCTTGTAATATCCAGGTAATCACAGCTCCGCTATGTAAGGAGATGAGGCTCTGTAGCCTTGCCCCTTCTCTGCCCATTCCCCTGTCCTCTTCTGCCCTGCGCTCCAGAGGAAAGAAGGCCCCTGGGGCTATGGACGGGGGCTGTTGTTAGCCTGGGGGAGTTGGCCATTGACTCTACAGGAGCCAAGTTCAAGTGACTGGGCAGTACCCTGGAGCTCAGAGCTTGGTCCCTGCTCTAGTGCCCAGCCAGGCAGGACTGGCCCTCGGGTTCTGTACCATCGCCAACGATCGCCACCTCTCCTTAAACTAACCGGGGCGCCCGGCTGTTCCCGGAACCCAGCGGGGAGCAGGGCAGGCGCAGGTAGTGCTGTCCAAGTGCTGAGTCATCGCCCCGGAAGAGGCTGCGCTCTTCCTCCAAAGGGGTGCCACCAGGCGGCTAGCGGACGCCACGGCGGGCGAGAGGGATCTGAGCTGCTCTGCAAGCCTGGGGGGTGGCCTTGGGCGATTCCACGGACCAGCCCCCACCTCGCCCACCTGTAGAGGTTGTTGTAGCACGTTCAGTATTGCTCACCCCCCAGGATGTGACTCTTGGCTCCTTCTCCGCCCAGCTGCGCAGAGAGGAGGCTGCTGCCCAGGAGCGGGGAGCGGACCTGAGCTCCGAGTGCCAGCTGGATGGTGGCAGTGACATGAACGGGGAGGGAGATGCTGCTGCCTCCACCCCAGCCACCACCTTACTCATCCAGGAGGTAGCAGTGGGGCAGCACCCAGCAGGGGGACTGGCTGGGGTGGGACTGGAGAGACTGTTCCTGGGAGAGCGGTGAAAGGAGGAGAGAGGCCACAGCTCCTGGAGTGGGATGGGGTGAGGCCAGGGGGCGGGGGCAGAGGCAGGATGGAACGGGGGGAGTTGCCAGCCCTGAGCCTACGGATCGGAATGGGGTGAAAGCAGAGATCAGTAATGGTGCTGGCACAGCGGTAAGGCAGGCAGAAAGCCAGCTGTGGGATAGACGCAGGAAGGGGGCTGTGGGTTGGGAGTGAGGAGCACCAGCGGAGCTGTGTGTGTGAGGAGCCCAGGGCTGGGATAGCAGGGGCTGTGGGTCGGGATTGAGGGGCACTGATGGAGCCCAGGGCTGGGATAGCAGGGGCTGTGGGTCGGGATTGCGGGGTACCGGTGGAGCTGGGGGGAGCCCAGGGCTGGGATAGCAAGGGCTGTGGGTCGGGATTGTGGGGCACTGGTGGAGCCGGGGGGAGTCCAGGGCCCCAGGGCTGGGATAGCAGGGGCTGTGGGTCGGGATTGCGGGGCACTGGTGGAGCCGGGGGGAGTCCAGGGCCCTAGGGCTGGGATAGCAGGGGCTGTGGGTCAGGATTGAGGGGCTCCGGTGGAGCTGGGGGAAGCCCAGGGCTGGGATAGCAGGGGCTGTGGGTCGGGATTGCGGGGCACCGGTGGAGCTTGGGGGAGTCCAGGGCTGGGATAGCAGGGGCTGTGGGTCGGGATTGCGGGGCACCGGTGGAGCTTGGGGGAGTCCAGGGCTGGGATAGCAGGGGCTGTGGGTCGGGATTGCGGGGCACCGGTGGAGCTGGCGGAGCCCAGGGCTGGGATAGCAGGGGCTGTGGGTCGGGATTGCGGGGCCCTGGTGGAGCTGGGGGGAACCCAGGGCTGGGATAGCAGGGGTGTGGGTCGGGATTGCGGGACACTGGTGGAGCCGGGGGGAGTCCAGGGCCCCAGGGCTGGGATAGCAGGGGCTGTGGGTCAGGATTGCGGGACTCCAGCGGAGCTATGTGTGTGAGGAGCCCAGGGCTGGGATAGCAGGGGCTGCGGGTTGGGATTGAGGGGCACTGGTGGAGGTGGGGGGAACCCAGGGCTGTGATAGCAGGGGCTGTGGGTCGGGATTGAGGGGCACCGGTGGAGCTGGCGGAGCCCAGGGCTGGGATAGCAGGGGCTGTGGGTCGGGATTGCGGGGCATTGGCGGAGCTGGGGGGAGCCCAGGGCTGGGATAGCGGGGGCTGTGGGTCGGCATTGAGGGGCACTGGTGGAGCTCGGGGGAGCCCAGGCCTGGGATAGCAGGGGCTGTGGGTCGGGATTGCGGGGCACCGGTGGAGCTGGGGGGAGCCCAGGGCTGGGATAGCAGGGGCTGTGGGTCGGGATTGCGGGGCACTGGTGGAGCCGGGGAGAGTCCAGGGCCCCAGGGCTGGGATAGCAGGGACTGTGGGTCGGGACTGAGGGGCACCGGCGGAGCTATGTGTGTGAAGAGCCCAGGGCTGTGATAGCAGGGGCTGCGGGTTGGGATTGAGGGGCACCGGTGGAGCTGGGGGGAACCCAGTGCTGGGATAGCAGGAGCTGTGGGTCGGGATTGAGGGGCACCGGTGGAGCTGGGGGGAGCCCAGGGCTGGGATAGCAGGGGCTGTGGGTCGGGATTGCGGGGCATTGGCGGAGCTGGGGGGTGCCCAGGGCTGGGATAGCGGGGGCTGTGGGTCGGGATTGAGGGGCATTGGCGGAGCTGGGGGGAGCCCAGGGCTGGGATAGCGGGGGCTGTGGGTCGGGATTGAGGGGCTCCGGTGGAGCTGGGGGGAACCCAGGGCTGGGATAGCGGGGGCTGTGGGTCGGGATTGCGGGGCATTGGCGGAGCTGGGGGGAGCCCAGGGCTGGGATAGCGGGGGCTGTGGGTCGGGATTGAGGGGCTCCGGTGGAGCTGGGGGGAACCCAGGGCTGGGATAGCGGGGGCTGTGGGTCGGGATTACGGGGCATTGACGGAGCTGGGGGGAGCCCAGGGCTGGGATAGCAGGGGCTGGGGGTCGGGATTGAGGGGTACCAGCGGAGCTCGGGGGAGCCCAGGGCTGGGATAGCAGGGGCTGGGGGTCGGGATGGAGGCGCACCAGCGAAGCTGCATACGGGGAATTTGCCGAGCGTCTGCTCACACTTTGCTCTAGGCCCGGTTCGCTCCCGAGTGTGAACGTTCCCAGCTCCACGGGTTTGTGCTAAGCTCGGAAGCGCAGGCATCAGCTGCACAGACCCCAGAGGTCGTTTCTCCACAGCCCGAGCAGCCAGGTTGTGCTGATCCCTTTCTTCTCCTGCAGGCTCTGCTCTCCAGGGGCCTGGGCGCTCTGGCCCACGACCCATCCTTTGTGACGGCCATGCCATGAGAGTCGAGGTGGCTGCCACCTGCCAGCTGGAGATGGTGCTGATGGAAGAGGCTGTGGCCGAGCTGCTGAGGGGAAGGGAAAGCCCAGAGGGAGCAGAAGCCGGTTCCACCCACTGACACACCTTGGCCACGTCCCTGCATAGCTCCCCTGGGCCCGGCATGCCTGGCTCCCAGAGGCCATCTCCATCTGTGAGATGCTGCTGGGGATCCCCCTCGCCAACGGTGCCAGCCGGGAGGTGCTGCCTGTTTGTGGGCTTTGAGAGGGTTACCGTGGAAACACAGCGCCATCTCCTCCCACGCACAGCCTTGAATGGTTGCTCTCTGCCCCGGGCCAGGCAGATGAGAGCCAGAGAAGGACTCGCCGGGCTGTTTGGGAAGGAGTGGTGAGGGCCTGAACTCCGGGGGCATTTCCTACAGGGGTGTCTGGTGCTGTGTGGGCAAGGTGCACCCCCTGCCCTCTCAAGAGCTGTAATGTGTGCGCCGGACGGGTCATTAAATCCCTGGCACTGCGATCACGCTGCTCCGCTCTGTCCTTCAGTGCTCTGGTCTTCGATCAGAGGGGGGCCAGCGGAGACCCTTGGGGGCCTGCTTTCCAGCAGTGCTGAGCACCCGCAGCTCCAGCCAACGCCAGCGGGACTCGTGGGTGCCCGTCCCTCTGAACACCAGCCCCCCAGGTGTCTCCAGTCAGGCCTGCCGAATGAGCGGCCACTTTCCAACTGTGGGGCTGAACATACATAGCCAGAGCCGGCCCTTGCCATCTAGACAAGGCACCTGCTACAGATGGGGGACGAGGCCCAGCGAGGGGAAGGGGGAGATTCTCACTATTTATCTCGCTCCCTGTGACTGCCGGGAGGCCTCGCCTCTCATTGTCACATGAGCCTTTGCAAACCAATGCCGGGGTGACTGGCCGAAGGTCACAGGGGGAGTCTGTGGCCAACGTGGGAACTGACCCCACATCTGAGTCCCGGCCAGAGCCTTAACCACGAGCCCACCCTTCCTCTGACATGGCATCCCTTCCTCTGTCCCAGGAGCCACGGCCTGGGCCTACCCTTGGCTTGGACCCTGAGCTGGGAGGGGCAGCTTGCCCCGTGGTGATTTATTATTGCTATTACCCTAGTGCCTAGGAGCCCCCGGCGTGATGCTCGGGGCTGTGCCAGCACAGGACAGAAAGAAGATCCGTGCCCTAAGGGGCCGGCTCACCACGTACGCCCTGGGTCAATCTCCCGTGTCGCATTGTCTTCGCCCAGGACAGGTGGCATTTCCGGACGCTGAGTAAAATCACACGTGTGTTTTGTTTTAATCAGCCCAATAAAGAGGAGATTTGGTGCCTTTTGTGGTAAATTTCCCAGGCTGGGTTCAAAAGTGGGGCTGCCTCGCTCTGTTTCGAAACAGGAATAAGTGCTCTGGGTGAAATCTAGCTCAGATACAGCGCCCGTTCTTAGTGGGTGGGGGTGGAAATTAACAATCAGAACAACTTTCTGAGTGGGGTGGATTCTGCTGCATCTGGATGGCTCCTTCCAAAAACCACAAGGCAGGGGCTTGAGGCAGGAACAACGGGTTGAAATTCTCCAGCCTGGGTTAAACAGAAGGTCAGACGAGGGGAGCGCAGGGGTCCCTGCTGGTGTAAATCAGCATCGTGCCATTGCTGTCAATGGAGCTGGGCCAGCTGAGGACGTGGCTTCTCTGTGATTAGCTGATAATCCAGCCCCGTTCCTTCTCCGGCGACGAACCGGAGCCAAATTTATTCGTACCAGGAAAGGAACCCAATAGGGCTTGAAAGTCGTGGAGGGAACAGATGTGCTGGGATCGGGATTTGTAGCGAACAGCTGATCTGCTGAATTCGTCCTCTCCCTCACTGTGCAAACTTGCCCAAGGAGCCTGTAATAGGTCCTAGCCGGGGCTCGACCCTTCCGGGCAGGAGGGGAGCCACACCGACTCACTACTGTGGGAACAAGCAGTCAGTTAGTCCCGAAGCTCCGGCTCTTTGGTGCAGGGCCGGAGCAACCACAGTTAAAGCTCCGGCCCTTGACTGCAGGGGCGGAGCAAACACAGTAAAGCTCAGGCCCTTGACTGTAGGGGCTGAGCGAGCAAACAGTTCAGAGCCCAGGCCCTGGATCAGGGCGGGGCAAACACAGTTAAGCTGAGGTAAGGCACGCCTAGGCTTTCTGTAGCCAAGCGTTGGGTGAGGGGGAAGCCTGCCACCCGTGAGCGGGGGTGGCAGGGGGGAACGCAGGCCCACCCACTCCACTGTGTTCCAGCCCGGGGCCCTAGCAGCAGTTACTGCCACTGCTGGTCAGTGGGGTATCCAGACCGCAACACACTGACATTGGCTCACACTCGGTTGCAGCCGGACCGGGGTCGGCTACCCCCGGGCTACTTCCACGATCCCCCTCAAAGGCTACCTCGTTCGTCGCGCCGGGCTCGGGCCAGTCCATCTGCATGGGCTCCTCTCGGCCAGGGCTTGGTGGCAGGTCCGGTAGCTCTGCCGGGAAGTCAGGCCAACGGTCCTCGGGCGGCTCCTCTGGGTAGCAGCAGGGGCGGAGGGGTTCGGGTGCAGTCTCACCCTCAGGGTTGGTGGGGTGGGGTTCCCAGGGATTCTCCCAGTGACGGGAGCGGACGGGCTCTGGTGGCTCCTCCTCGTAGCGTGCCCGGGGTAGCTCAGGCCAGCTAGGGTCCAGGCCTCGGTCTTCGGCGGCCTCCTGGCCGGGAGCTCCCGGCCGCACGTCTGCTCCCTGTGGTGGCTGGCCGCAGACTGAGCTCTGGCGGCTGGCCTTTATACTTCCTGTCCCGCCCCTTGACTTCTGGGGAGGGGGGGGGGGGACAGGCGGTGGTGGTCCCACCCACTCTGGTGCCTGCACGTGGGCTCCCTCTTCTGGGCAGGAGGGGAGCCACACCGACTCACTACAGAGCCCGATGCTGGGGACTGGGCTCTTGGGAGAATCTGGCCTGCCGTGGCTTCCAGGGGTCCGTGCTGTCCTGCCAGCGTGGCGTGATCTGGGACAAGGCCAGAGACACCCCACCCCAGCCAAGACAGCATTGCCCAGCCAGTGCTGCCAGGACGGCACTTCTGTCATGGTGAGCGGTGGGGGTGGCTGCACGGCACCCCCTGCTGGACAGTGCTTCTCCTCCCCTCTGCCCCCCGGGCTGCACGCTCTGGTTTGAAGCAGTGTGAGCCCATTGCTAGCCCAGTCCCTGGCTCCTCCCTGGCTAATCTAGATTAAAATGCAGAGAAATTATGGGTCCCGTGGGACGCGCTGAATCAATAGAGCCCGTCTGCTCTCAGCCGTGGTGTTTATTTGTTAACTTAATAAACGGAAAGTGGCTGTCGCAGGGACCATCTGCGGCCAAGCCCTGGCGAGTGACAGCAGGGGGTCCCCCTGGGGGGGGCGGGGGAGGGGAAAGGAGCCAGGCAGTCAGCGGCTCTCTGGGGGTGGAGAGCCGGGGAGTTGGCAGGGAAATTAAGCCTGTGCTCAGACGGAACTCAGGGCTCTTCCCCCAGAAGTCAGGGGGCATCCCTGGGGGTTTAAGGAGTGGCTGCCCCCCCCCCCCCCCGCGAAGTGTTTAATCAGACACACGCTGTAGGAACTGAGCATTGTCTAGAGGTTGGAACATGGGACCGTGGGCCAGGGCTCCTGGAGTCTGTTCCCAGCTCTGGCACACTGTGTGCCCATGGGCAAATCACTCGCCCTGCTCCGTGCCTCAGTTTCCTTCTCTGTAATGTGGGGATAATGGTACCCATCTGCCTCACGGGGGAGTTGTGAAACTTCATTAATCATGATCCAGCCAGAGATCTTAAGGGTGTGTGGCTGAGGTGGGGGGAAACTGAGGCACAGCAAAAGGAAGTGACTTGCCCCGGGTCACACAAGGGAGTCGGTGTCAGAGCTGGGGACAGAATCCATGCCTCCTGGTCCCCAGTTCTGTGCCTGAGCCACACTGCTACTGTCAATAAGGAATGAGATCTATAATAATCCAGTGTATCATTATGCTTATCCTTCCTCTCTCCACTCTGTAAGTCTGAAATCCTGGGCAGTGGCGGATTAGCTACTGGGCCAATGGGTCCCATGCCCATGGGCCTTGGCAACTGGGGGGGCCCTGGAAAAATGGGCACCCCCATGACCTGCTCTGCCCACCCAGCATTCCTGCCTGGGGGTGGGGAAAGCCCCCACGCCCTGACCCCATTTCCCTGGCAGGAGCACCAGGAGTGCAGGGGGGATGGGACTAGAGGCAGAAGAGATGCTCTGACCCAGGGCCCCACAAAATCTTAATCTGCCTCTGGTCCTGGCTGCAGGCTACTGAGAACAGCTTGCATGGGGATGAGGCTCCAGTGGGTATGTCTACACTACGGGATTAATCCGAATTTATATAATTCGAATTTGGAAAACAGATTGTATAAAGTCGAAATGTATGCGGCCACACTAAGCACATTAATTCGGCGGTGTGCGTCCAAGTACCGGGGCTAGCGTCGATTTCTGCAGCGTTGCACTGTGAGTAGCTATCCCATAGCTATCCCATAGTTCCCGCAGTCTCCCGCGCCCATTGGAATTCTGGGTTGAGATCCCAGTGCCTGATGGGACAAAAAACATCGTCGCAGGTGGTTCTGGGTACAGCCTCACCTCCTCCCTCCCTCCCTCCCTCCCTGCATGAAAGCAACGGACGGCAGACAACCATTTTGCGCCTTTTTTCCTGGGTGGGTGAACACTGCAGACTCCATACCACGGCAAGCATGGAGCCCACTCAGCTCAAAACAGCAGTCATGAACATTGTAAACACCTCGCGCGTTCTCGTGGAGTTTATGCTGAGCCAGGACCAGAAAAACGAGGCGAGGAGGCAGCGGCGGCAGCGGCAGCGCAGCGACAAGTATGATGAGGACATGGACATGGACACGGATACAGAATTCTGTGAAACCACGGGCCCCGGTGCTTTGGAGATCATGTTGTTAATGGGGCAGATTCTATCCATGGAACGCCGATTCTGGGCAAGGGAAACAAGCACAGACTGGTGGGACCGCATAGTGTTGCAGGTGTGGGATGATTCCCAGAGGCTGCGGAACTTTCGCATGCGTAAGGGCACTTTCATGGAACTTTGTAACTTGCTGTTCCCTGCCCTGAAACGCCAGAATACCAAGATTAGAGCAGCCCTCACAGTTGAGAAGCGCGTGGCGATAGCCCTGTGGAAGCTTGCAACGCCAGACAGCTACCGGTCAGTCGGGAATCAATTTGGAGTGGGCAAATCTACTGTGGGGGCTGCTGTGATGCAAGTAGCCAAAGCAATCACTCAGGTGCTGCTACAAAAGTTAGTGACTCTGGGAAATGTGCAGGCCATAGTGGATGGTTTTGCTGCAATGGGATTCCCTAACTGTGGTGGGGCAATAGATGGAACCCATATCCCTATCTTGGCACCGGAGCACCAAGCCACCGAGTACATAAACCGCAAGGGGTACTTTTCAATGGTGCTGCAAGCACTTGTGGATCACAAGGGACGTTTCACCAACATCAACGCGGGCTGGGCGGGAAGGGTTCATGACGCTCGCATCTTCAGGAACACTACTCTGTTTAAAGGGCTGCAGCAAGGGACTTACTTTCCGGACCAGAAAATAACCGTTGGGGATGTTGAAATGCCAATAGTTATTCTTGGGGACCCAGCCTACCTCTTAATGCCATGGCTCATGAAGTCATACACAGGCAGCCTGGACAGGAGTCAGGAGCTGTTTAACTACAGGCTAAGCAAGTGCAGAATAGTGGTAGAATGTGCATTTGGCCGTTTAAAAGGTCGCTGGCGATCATTATTGACTCGCTCTGACCTCAGCCAAAGAAATCTCCCCATTGTTATTTCTGCTTGCTGTGTGCTCCACAATCTCTGTGAAAGTAAGGGGGAGACCTTTATGGTGGGGTGGGAGGCTGAGGCAAATCGCCTGGCTGCTGATTACGCGCAGCCAGACACCAGGGCGATTAGAAGAGCACACCAGGAAGCGCTGTGCATCAGAGAAGCTTTGAAAACCAGTTTCATGACTGGCCAGGCTACAGTGTGAAATATCTGTTTGTTTCTCCTTCATGAAAACCCGCCCCCTTTATTGACTCATTTTCTGTAAGGAACCCACCCTCCCCCTTCCCCCAGCTTTCTTTCAAACCAAATAAAGTCACTATCATTTAAAAATCATTTATTCTTTATTAATAGATTAGAAAAAGAGGGAGGGAACCCGGGTGGAATTTGGGAGGAGGATCGGTGGGAAGGAAAAAGCCACTAAAAAAAGGTTAAAAAAATGACAGCCTTTTGCTTGGGCTGTCTACTGGGGTGGAATGGGAAGGTGTACGGAGCCTCCCCCCCCCCCCCCCGCGTTCTTACACGTCTGGGTGAGGAGGATACGGAACATGGGGAGGGGGGAGGGTGGTACAGGGGCTGTAGCGGCAGTCTGTTTTCCTGCAGCCGTTCCTAAAGCTCCACCAGACGCCGAAGCATGTCTGTTTGCTCATGCAGCAGCCCCAGCGTTGCATCCTGCCTCCTCTGATCTTCCTGCCGCCACCTCTCATCTCAAGCGTCCCTCCTGTCCTCACGTTGGTCCCTCCTGTCCTCACGTTGGTCCCTCCTGTCCTCACGTTCACTGGCTTCTTTCCTATACTTTGAAACCGTTTCCTTCCACTCATTCAGATGAGCTCTGTCACTGCGGCTGGATTCCATAATTTCTGAAAACATCTCGTCTCGCGTTTTCTTTTTACGACGCCTTATCTGTGATAGCCTTCGGGATGGAGGAGGGAGGCTTGAGGAATTTGCAGCTGCTGTAGGGAAGGGAAAAAAGAGAGAATTGTTTAAAAAGATACATTTTGCAGAACAATGCTTATACTCTTTCACGGTGACCAACACTATTCACATTACATAGCACATGTGATTTCTGTGCAAGGTCGCATTTTGCCTCTTAATGCTGAGTGCCTGTGGCTTTGCTGCTAGAGATCACAGGTCTGGGCAACAGAATTCGGCTTGCATGCGGCCATGGTAAGCCATTGTCTTACAGCTTCTGCGCCCTCCTTTCCCACATACCAAGCATAGCCTGTAGAGTGCTGCGGTTTTTCTGTTAACATTCAGCAGCAGCAGAAAACAAACTAACCACCCCACCCCACTCCTCCCGCCATGAATTCTCTGGGATGATCGCTGTACCCCTCCCCCCACCGCGTGGCTGGTATCAGGGAAGATCCCTGCAGGAACCAAACTAACCACACACACCCCGCCGCCGCCCCCCTCCCGCCATAAATTCTCTGGGATGATCACGGTACCCCTCCCCCCACCGCGTGGCTGGTAACAGGGAAGATCCCTGCTAGCCAAACGCGAAAAGCTCAGGGCCAATTTCCCATCTGCGCTTGGCTAACTGCAGGGAAGGATTTATTTTCCGCCACAGGCAAACAGCCCAGTAGGAACGGCCACCTCTGTCCCCTTAATTAAGTTCCCGTATTTCAACCAGGTTACCATGAGTGATATCACTCTCCTGAGGATTACACAACAAGATAAAGAACGGATGTTGCTTGAATGCCAGTAAACACCGGCACCATACGCTGCCAGGCTTTGTCAGGCAATGATACCAGATTACTTGCTGCAAGCATGGCGTGGTCAAGTGTCCTACCATGGAGGACGGAATAAGGATGCACTGCCCAGAAACCTTGTGGCAAGGCTTTTGGAGTACCTCCAGGAGAGCTTCATGGAGATGTCCCTGGAGGATTTCCGCTCCATCCCCAGACACGTTAACAGACTTTTCCAGTAGCTGAACTGACCGCGAATGCATCCCAAGTCCTCAGGGCAAAGTAATCATTAAAAACCGTTTGCTTTTAAAACAAGTTTTATATTTTAAAAGGTAAACTCACCTGAGGTCCCTTCCATAGGGTCAGGGTCTTGGATACTGGGTTGGGAGGGTACTTCAGTCAGGGTGAGAAAAAGATCCTGGCTGTTGGGGAGAACGGAGTGCTGTGTGCTCTCTGGCAAGCTCATCCTCCTCCTCCTCCTCCTCCTCTCCCCCATCGGCAGAATCCTCAGGTGTAGCTGATGAGACTATCCCCGACCCGGAATCCACGATCACAGGTGGGGTAGTGGTGGCAGCCCCCCCTAGAATTGCATGCAGCTCGGCGTAGAAGCGGCATGTCCGTGGCTCTGACCCGGAGCGACCGTTTGCCTCCTTTGTTTTTTGATAGGCTTGTCTGAGCTCCTTGACTTTCACGCGGCACTGCTCAGAGTCCCTATTGTGGCCTCTCTCCATCATGCCCTTGGAGATTTTTTCAAAAGTTTTGGCATTTCGTCTTTTAGAACGAAGTTCTGCAAGCACTGAATCCTCTCCCCATATAGCGATCAGATCCAGTACCTCCCGTACGGTCCATGCTGGTGCTCTTTTTCGATTATCGGCCTGCATGGTTACCTGTGCTGATGAGCTATCTGTGGTCACTTGTGCTCTCCACGCTGGGCAAACAGGAAATGAAATTCAAATGTTCGCGGGGCTTTTCCTGTCTACCTGGCCAGTGCATCCGAGTTTAGATTGCTGTCCAGAGTGGTCACAATGATGCACTGTGGGATAGCTCCCGGAGGCCAATACCATCGAATTGCAGCCACACTATCCCTAATTCGAAATGTTAAAATCGATTTTGGCGCTACTCCGCTCGTCAGGGTGGAGTACAGAAATCGATTTAAAGGGCCGTTTATATCGAAATAAATAGCGTCGTTGTGTGGACGGTTGCAGGGTAAATTCGAATTAAAGCTGATAAATCCGAATTAAAGTCATAGTGTAGACCAGGCCATTTGGATCAAGGCCACTTGGCCGGATAATTATGACCTCCTGGAGAGAGGCCTTCAGGCCTAGGAATGATTAGCTGGGAGGCGCTGGCTCCTGTCTTCATACAAGACGGCCTGGGAACACAGAACAGGGAAGCTAGAGCCCATGTTTTGACCAGTAGGGCAGAGTCCCCCACCAGCAAACACTCCTTGGGGGCTCAGCTGCTCTTTAAATCAGTGAGCGCTTGTCCCAGCTGACACTGTGAGCCTCTTTCTTAGAGAAAGGGGAGGGGAGGGAATATCTTTAGTTGGCCCAACTCCTGCGAGTGAGAGAGAGGAGCGTTCGAGCTACACAGAGCTCTTCTACAGGTCCTGGTGTCTCTCACCAACTGAAGTTGGTCCAATCAAAGATATTCCTTCCCACACCTTGTCTGTCTCATTGCCCGGGACCAACACAGCTAGGACAACACTGCAGATTCTTTCCCAGGTGTCCGGCTGCTGGGTCTTGCCCACACGTTCAGGGTCTAACTGGTCACTATATTTGGAGGTCAGGAAGGAATTTCCCCCCAGGTCAGATTGGCAGAGACCCTGGGGGGTTTTCGCCTTCTTCTGCAGCATGGGGCATGGGTCACTTGCAGGTTTAAACTAGTGTCAGTGGTGGATTCTCTGTAACGTGGAGTTGTTAAACCCTGATTTGAGGACGTCGGTAACTCAGCCGGAGGTGGTCAGACTAGCTGAATGATGATGGTCCCTTCTGGCCTTAAAGTCTGTGAGTCTGTGTGCTGACCCACGCCCAGGCAAGGGGACCTAGGGAGGCTGGGGCCATTGGAGCGGGGTAGAAAGAGTAACATGAAGGTGGAACAGAGCAAATGGGATTCCTGGGGACCTGAGCAAAATAGGCTTCATCAAACAATGGGGGCCCCTTAATCCGCTTGCGCTGTATGTTTAATGGGGGCGGGGGGGAGGCGCTGGGTTGCCAGCAAACGCGGGAGCTCTGTGCAGCAAGAGCCGGCCAGGACTATGACGCTCCCGGCTGGCCAAACTGGGGCCCTCTCCCTGCCGTAAAGAGCCCAAACGCTGCAGCTCATCTGGGGTTGGAGCATCGCCTGGTGCCAAGGAAACAAGTGGTTAACCTCAGCCCCGCTTCCCCTCCCCTTGAGCTGGGGCTGGGCTAGGGGGAGGCTGGGATCTGTGGTCGCAGGGCTGGGGAATGGGGGGTATCTTTGGAGTGTCCTAGCTTAGCTTGCTTTAAACACGCCCTCTGTGGCAAAGGTCTTGCTTTCTGCCCTGGTGCATTCCCTGTGGCCGGGGACGTCCCAGCAGCACAAGGGATAAGGACTCGGGGTACACCTGTTGCAAGTGCTGGGACAGGCAGGTCGACCACCCTCTGCCAAGGGGAAGCACCAATAGACTCAGGCCACAGCTGAATTCGGGAAACAACAAAGGCAAAACCCAGCTCCGGGAGCGTGGCTAAAAGGTTGAAGCTCAGGGCTGCGGGTGGGGTGCCCGAGCAGAGAACCCCAGACAGCACCCACTGCCTGCAGAGAGTTGGTGGACACTGCGTGGAGGTGTGACACAACGAGGGATCGGAAACAGTCACAGAGCAGCCTCCGCCCAGTGTCCTCCTCCTGCTGTGACGGCTGGTTGTCCTGCCCAGCGCCCGCAGGAGGTTGACCAGGAGGTCTCACGATTTCCTGGGGCTCCGAATGGGCATGCAAGACTGAGCTAGTGAGGGGCAAAGTGCAGTGAGAGGCCCTGGAGGAGCCGGCCGAGAGGCTGCAGCCTGGTGCACTCTACAGTGGTCTCAAGTTGCAGTGGGGAAGGTCTAGGTTGGATATTAGGAAACACTATTTCACTAGGAGGGTGGTGAAGCACTGGAATGGGTTACCTACAGGGCCGGCTCCAGGTTTTCTGCCGCCCCAAGTGGCAAAAAAAAAAAAAAAAAGCCATGGCAGTGCGATCGCGCCGCTCCACTCTTCGGCGGCAATTTGGCGGCAGGTCCTTCGCTCCAAGAGGGACTGAGGGACCCGCCGCCGAATTGCCGCTGAAGACCCGGACATGCTGCCCCAATAGCGGACGGAGTGCTGCCCCTTAGTATTGGCTGCCCCAAGCACCTGTTTCTTTAGCTGGTGCCTGGAGCCGGCCGTGGTTACCTAGGGAGGTGGTGGAATCTCCATCCTTAGAGGTTTTTAAGGCCCGGCTTGACAAAGCCCTGGCTGGGATGATTTAGTTGGTGTTGGTCCTGCTTTGAGCAGGGGGTGGGACTAGATGATCTCCTGAGGTCTCTTCCAACCCTAATCTTCTATGATTCTCTGAGTCTATGATACACAGGTGGTGCCAGGGTTTCCCTCGTGCCGCAGAAGCGGGAGTTGGGGTCTATTGGACTGAGCCAGGATGCCTGGGTTCCACTTCTGCCTCATTGCGTGACCTCAGGCCAGCCACTCTCGGCTGACTGCCAGAGCCTTTGTTCTGGGGAGCCCCAGTTGGAGACACTTGAGGCCTGATAGGAAGTGCCAAATGCCCTCTGCTCAAGCTGCAATCAATGGGCATTGCAGGGGCTCAGCACCCCTGGAACGTCCCGCCTGAGGTGCCTCAGGCTGGGCTCCCAAACCGAGGGTGGTCTCGTCGAGGCGGGCTGTTAGCTCGTCCAGGCAGGACCTGTGTGACCAGCGTCCAGCCCGGCAGGGCCCCGCTCTCGGCTAGGGTCTCCAGGGGTACGTCAGCACCGCAATGAAAACCACGCGCCACAAATCTCAGAGCCCGGGTCAACTGGCTCAGGCTGGGGCTAATAGCAGGGCAGACGTTCCCACTTGGGCGGGAGCCCGGGATCTGAGACCCGGTGAGAGGGGAGGGCTCCAGCCCGAGTGGGAACGTCCACACTGCTGTTGTTAACCCCAGAGCATGACCCCACAAGCCTGAGCCCATTGTCCCAGGCTCTGAGACTTACTGTCATGGGGGGAGGGGGGTTCAGTGTAGATGTACCCCTAGGTGAAATACAAATACTAATGGCCTCAATCGCTTTGTGCCTCGGTTTCCTCACCTGACCTACCCATGGGGAGTGAGGTAAACTAGCCCATGTTTATGGATGGGGCATCTGGGATGTAATTCAGACGTATCCTCATTAAAGGGGACCGGTTGTCCAACTCCAAGTCTTACCCCTCTCTTTTGCTCAGGAGTTAACTCAGAAATTGGGGAGAGGCAGGTCCCGCGGGGCAGGAAACCGGTTCCGAGAGCTTCAGGCCAGAAGGGACCGCGGTGACCAGCCTGCCTGGCCTCCTGCATCGCCCCGGATGGAGACTGCCCCCCAGTGATTCCTGCATCCAGCCCATGACTCCTGGCAGAGTTGGGGCCTGCTTCTGAGCCCGTCCCAGCTGATCTCCATGCAAGATTCCAAGTGATGGTGAACGCACCCCGCCCTGGTGCGTTGTTCCACTGGCTAAGGGCCTTTTACCGGTGAAAACGGGCCTCTTATGTTTAGCCTGAATGTCTTCAGCTTCCAGCCACCGAGTCTCCCCTTGGCTCGCCCCGTAGCACGAGCTTTGCAGGACACCCGCGACCTGCTGATCTCATTCCAGCTGATTCCCAGGAACAGCTCTCTCTGTGCAGCCAGACCCCCTCCTCCCCCCGCCTGACAGGCTGTTCCCACTTCCTGCCCCACAATGGGGCTTTGTCGGGGCCTCCCGCGCCTCACTGGGCTCATGTGACCAAGGGGATCAACCTCCACCCAGGGACATCAAAGCGCTGGCTCTGCGCCTAGGTGTCCCGTACCCTGGGGACTGGCTGCGGTTCAGTGGGGGAGGTGGGCGATGGGTGGCTCAGGGGGTTGCTGGCCTCCAGCCCGGTCTAGTGCGTTCCCCACTGTGCTGGTCAGCAGGGAGGAAAAAGCTTCCCACTCTCTACGTGCCTGGGATCAGCTCTTGGTTCGGGCCCAGCTCAAGTCTAAGCCGACACTCACCTATCGGTGCCAACCGCCCAGCACTGCTGTGTCCCTCGGGGCAGGGGAGAGACCGGGCTGGCCTGTCATGGATACACAGGAGACCCTCCACTGAGGCTGCTGGACACAGCCAGACCCACTGGTTCTCTCTGGTGTCTCCCTGCGTCCTGGCCTGGATGCCGCAGCGACGGCAGGCTGCTGCTGGCTAAACGACTCCAGCCCTGTCAGGGAGGCAAAGGGGGAGAGCTCTGAGGGGGTCTCAAGAGATTGGGTCATTGTGAGGGGCCTGGGTTGGAAATGGGCCCAGAAATCAAACCCACCCCAAGCCCAGCAGGAGGCGACGGCTGGGGCCGTGTGAAACGTGCTACACAAGCGCAGGTTGGATTCCCCTCCCAGAGACGTGATGGAGAAACTGACTCCCAGCTAACGTTTTCCAGGCAAGGGATCCTGCAAATGAGGCCAAACCATGTCTGCACTGCAGGGGCATTAAAAGCTCTGCTGCATGGGCCCTTGTGCTTTGTAGCATGGCCCCAGCCGGCATGGCAGGAGCTCTCTTGTGCTAACAGAGACACTGCAGACGCTCTGCCCTTGGTTGGCGAGCCTCGATCATCCGGACATCCGCAGCAGCCCGCCAGTGAGGACACCAGCCCGTCGCCGCTGGACAGCGAGGACCACACCTAATACAGGTGAGAACCTGCTCGGCTTTCCCCTTCCCCGTGTGTTCCTTTCTACCCCCCACCGTCTTCCTCCTGTCCTCTCTCTCTCTCTCTCTCTCTCTCTCTCTCGGCTTTTCACCTGATGTGAGACCATCAGCACGGCCCAACACCAGCATGACAGGAGAAGACAGTCCCCCCCGCCGGCTCTGCCCTGCCAGCAAAGGAGAGGGACCAGACCAGCCAGATGACACCCCAGCCTGGGGAAGTGAGCTGGGAGGAGGCCAACCTGCCAGCCCAGGTATCAGCCAGTGACTTGTATCCTGAGAAGGTGGTGGAAAGCCGTACTGCCCCACCTTTACTACCCTGTCTCTTCTCCTCCTTCTGCATCCGTCTCTTGGGTCAAAAGCCAGGAAAGTGACCCCCATTCATAGCAATCCGGCTACAGAACGAACCCTTTCCTGTCTGCTAAGAGGGACAGAATAAGCGACTCTAGCCAATGCCCTGTGATACATTGGATCGTTTCTCCTGCAGAACCACTCCGCGTCAATCGCAGAAGGCTTTCGGGTTTGGGTTTGAACCTGTTTCTCTTGTGTCCCCTGATCAATAATTCCCAGCCTTTGGCGTGAACTTTTGAGCGCATTTGCCATGGGACTAAGCAGGCCGAGGTCTCTGGACCCCAGACCTGGGGTGGTGACAGGCTCATGTTCACACCTGTGACTGTCTGGGGCCATTCATCCTTTGACATTAACACAACAGCTCCCTGGAAACCCCCACAAACCCGCTCCTTGTCCTGCAAATCCCTCCTTTGCTGTGATGCTGATAACACACTTGACAATGATTCTGACTCTGAGCTCAGCCAGGGTGACCAGATGCACTGCACTTAATCCCTAACACAAGCCCCACCAATGTCTCTCCTAGCTTGCCTTTCTGCCTTTCTACTCTGCGACGCTCCTTCCGTTTCCTTGGCCAGCGACGTTGCCTGTGGAGAAAACATGATGATCATCTTGTGTCCAGTGGGGTTCTGTGGCATGACCCCCAAGGCCAGGGCCACTGTAGCTGCTGTCTACATGATACTAGTGACCAACATCTACCTGATCTTTGAGGTTGGCCACTTGGAACGAGCAATGACGGACATGGCACAAATCAAGCCCTTCAACTTAACCGCTTCGCTCCTGTATAATTCTGTACACATTTACAGCTCTATTGGGTTGTATTGTTTGTGCATCTGTGAGGACGCTCTGGCTTCTGAGGCTCAAAGCAAAGAGCTGAGGAAGGAAAGTTCCCACTAACAGCATACCTCGGAAACAACTAGCCAGGGTGCATTGGTTTCACCCGTGGCTGCTTCTGACCTGTTCCTTAAAAAGGGGACTATAAAATAAACCCAGGTAAATCTTGGAGAAGCAGAGGTGTAGGAAGATTCAAGTATTTCCCCCAGCACAGCCCAGATCGCAACTGAAGGCACTCAGAACACGGTGACACAGTGAATAAGACAGCTATTCAAATCAGTACCTTCCCTCCCCCTCCACAGCCAGTTTCCCCAAGCGAACCATTCTTGCTAATTCTCTGGTCCTCGCTCAGTTCATATTCCAGGACTCAGCAGGTCAGGGACACTCATGGATGTGCCCATAAGACATCAAAAAAGTCTACTGGCAAGACATCAATTAAGGCAGGAACTCAGATTCCACCCTGCTTCTGGCCTCTGCAGATGCTTACCCCCTTTGCCTTTGTTGTATTTGATCTCTTCCCTTCTGGCAGGAAGAGGAGACTGAGGTCAGAGCTCAGTCTGGTTCCTGGCCACGTGACTGTTGTTTACAAACTTTGGGTTGTAAAAAATAACCTGATGTGCCACCAGGGGGCACCGGTAGCTTGGGAAGTTCCGCAGAAGAGAAGGTGCAAACCCATCCCTTGTCATCAACCGTTAAATTAAAAACAAAAAATGCAGCCCGGCAGAAGCAAAACAAACCCTCAACAACAAACTGTGATTTTTTTTTTTTTTTGAAACTCAACGGCCCTACCCTGAATATGCCTTCCCGGTCAGAAAGAATGTCTGCCGCCAGCAGCACAAGGCAGTTCTGGTTATTTGTCCCCCACACAGATCCCTGCACCCCTGCTCCAAGGTCAAACACTCCTCCCTGGGTCTGGAGCTCCCCCCTCCCCAAAGATTTGACTCAGGTGCCTTTGGGCAGCAGAGGAAAGGGATCCAGCTGTAAGCAGATCTCCCGCAGATCCTATTTCACAACATTCATCCCGTGACAAAACACAACTTTCCAATGAAATGAATAATTTAGCGAGATGGCGGAGACAGCAGCTTCTCCTCTTGATCCACTCCCCACACTGGATGTCCATCCAGCCTCACAGAAAGAAACTGTACAAGAGCCCTCTTCTTTATCCTTGGGGCGGTGGGGGCAAAACATCCCCTCCCCCTGCATTCTAGCTGCTAGATTAGGTTAGGATCCAGCATCTAAGCAGCCATGGCTGCAGACAGGTTTAACTCAATCTTTCCCCATCTATGAGGTGAGGCAGATCCTGTTTGCACCACCCCAGGAGGGTGGAATACCAGCCAGATCCCTCCTGAAATGCTACAAATACGATGGACCTAGAGAAAACCAAACCATTGGAACCAGAGTCCAACTTTCTCCTCTCATTGCTAACAGGGACTCCAAAGATTGATGCTGGTGAGTTCACACCCAATTTCTGCCCTGTGCCCCCCCCGCCCCCGCTGCCCCCTGTGTGACATGGGCAGCTACCACCAGTGCCTGCGGTTAACACCCAACAAAAGGGCAAACACATTTGTGAAATGCTTTTTAGATACAAGGCAGGGAGGAAAACCCCAACGGTATCAAAGCTGCAGATCATACAACAGTATATTTAGCAAATGACAATGGCAGGGGGAGGAGGGAACAAAACATTCCCTGGCTGGGAAGTTACTGAACGTTTACAGGCAGGAACAACCCATTTCAGAGAGGAATTTCCCTGGCTTCCCTCCCTACGCAGATAAAATAGAAGGGGATGGAAATAGACACTCACCATCAAAATCAGTGTACACTGTGTCCTTGAGTAATGCCCCAGACCCCAAATCTATCAGTTTCAGTTCCCCGCTGTTCAGATCAATCAGGATGTTCTCGTCCTTGATATCCCGGTGCAATACCCCACAGCTATGACAGTGCCGAACCGCCTCCAGGACCTGGCGGAAAAAGCTGCAGGCCAGCTCCTCAGGGAGAGCACCCCGCTCCGTGATGAAGTCAAACAGGTCCTGCACAGGATCCGGTCGCTCCAAAACCAAGACAAAGCTGTCCGGTCTCTCAAACCAGTCCAAGAGCCGAATGACCCCGCAGAAGCCTGAGCCCACTTTCTTCAGGAGCAGGCTCTCCATGGGCACTCTGCTCCCACCAGGCTGCACAGAGAGAGAAAGGAGATCTCCATCAGAGGCAGGCAAATCGACCCACAAAGTCAAGAGCTACCTACGACACTGGCTGCAACCTTAACTACAGAGCCATGACCATGCAATGCAGAGCCACAGCAGATATTCCTGCCCTAGACACTTACCAGCTCTCCCCAGTCAGAAATCCAGTCCCGGGCCACGTGCTTGATGGCTACCTAGAACACAAACAGAACCAGACAGACAATCAGAATCAGGTCAGGCAACCCCGGAAAGAGGGGAGGCAAACAAGGGACCAATGGAAGGGATGCAAGATGGTGGTTATGCCAGGGCAAAGCAAAGGAGATGTAACTGGGTAAGGGATGCAAAGGTGGAGATCAATAGAGCAGCGTGCATGGGGAGCGGGCTGCAGTGGTGGGGGTGGGGGTCACTGTCCAGGCTCTACTCACTGGGGCGCTGTCTGACAGGCGGGTGCCCGAGTAGACAGAACCAAAGCCACCACTGCCCAGCAGCGGGCCCACCTGGTACAGCTTCTCCAGGGGCTCCTTGTCCTTCCCTGCAGGCAGAGAGGCAGAGACACCGGGATCAGAACCAGCTGTGTCCTCAAAAGACTCGGCCAACCCTCCAAACCACAGCAACCCCACATCCCTCCTCAGAACGACCTCCCTCCCCGAACTGAACCAGCCTCACATCCCTCCCCAGACCAAACTGGATCAGACCCCCCAGCCCTCCTCAGACCGAACCCCCCAAACCGGACCAGACCCACATCCCTCCCCCGAACCGAACCAGACTCCTCTCTGAACCTACCCCTCTCGAACCGAACCTCCCCAATGCCCAGCAGGACGGGGCTCCTCCCGAACCGAACCCGGACCGCTCTGGGGCACCCCACTCCGGAGTCACCCCCTGCTGTCGATCCGAACTGAACCGGGCCTCACCTTGCTGTAGCTTGGCCGGGTGCAGCTCCCCGCCGGACCCAGAGCACAGGTGGGCCAGCGAGTTGATCTTGGAGAGCAGCATCCCCGCCCCGTCCCCTTGCTCCAGGGCCGGGGCCGGGACCGGAACCGGCACCGCCCGAACCGAACTGGGCGCCAGTGGCTCGGCTCGCAGCCCCGCCGGGTCGGAACCAAGGGGGTGGGGTCCGGGCTAGTGCGGGAGGGGCGGAGGCCGGGGGGAAGGGAGGGGACGCGAATGGGAGCAAGAGGGGGGAGGGATAGGGGGAAGGGGAGAATATGGCGCGGGGGGGGATGGGGCAGAGACTGAGGGGGATGAAAGGGGGGGGGGAAGAGGGAGTCGAGAGGATTCCTTCAATACTCTCAAAAGTGCTGTGAAGACCTGAGAAGGAAGGTGTTCTAGGTGGGCAAAATACTATTATTTGTGTAAAAATTCAAGAAGAGAATGGGTCTGATTCTAGATTTCCCTGCACCATGCGTGGTCACTTACACCAGGGCTAAGTGAGCAGAAAGTCAGTATAAACTGCTGGCAGGCTGCTTTGCTTGCATCGTTTGCCCACTGTGCGTGAGTCTGAATGATTTACACAAGGTGTAAGGTGAAGGAGAATGGCCCCCAGTGTTTCTCGTTAACATTCAAGTGAGGCGAGGACGTGTCTTTTTTAAAGTTAGACAGAGATTCCTAGGACCAGATTTTCTAGGGCTCAGCAGACACGACTGGGGTCAGATTTTCAGAAGAGCCAAGCACTGAGCACATGAAAATCTGGCTCTTTGTTTCAGTGCCTAAACGGGACATGTTAACACCAGAGGGCAGTACAATTCTACAGCTGATAAGAAGCCAGGCCACCTACACCACCCTGCATTATACACCTTACAGAGCCTCTCTTTTCTCCTGAACCAGCCACCCCCTAGGTGCCAGCAGGAGCCTCCCAGCTGGAAGTGGGCCAAAGACAAAGGCCAACTTTCAATTCTGAACAAGACTGAAAGTGAAGGGACAAGAATCAGTTCTCCCTCCTGTGCCCAGCCAAGCAGGGGAAGGAACTTAAAGCCAAGTGAAAGTTGAAAGTTAATTTTGTAGCTCCCAGCTGCGGCGAGATCAGCCCCTCCAAGGCAGGGGCAAAGTGGGGGGCACGTGTGCTGTCTCTTGAGTCCTATTAGAACAGAAAGGTTCAGAGTTTCATACTTCCATAGCCTTTAAAGTCAGAAGGGACCATTAGATTCCCAGTCCAGTGGTTCTCAAACTTTTGTACTGGTGACCCCTTTCAGATAGCAAGTCTCTGAGTGTGACCCCCCTTATAAATTAAAAACACTTTTTATATATATTTAACACCATTCTAAATGCTGGAGGCGAAGCAGGGTTTGGGATGGAGGCTGACAGCTCGCGACCCCCCATGTAATAACCTTGCGACCTCCTGAGGGGTCCCGACCCCCAGTTTGAGAACCTCTGACCTAGTCTGACCTCCTCTATATCATGAGTTCACAACTTTTTTCTTTCTGAGGCCCCCACAACATGCTATAAAAACTCCTCGGCCCACCTGTGCCACAGAGGTACAAAAATAAAAAAACAGATTTTTTTTTTTTTTACTTGGTGTGAAACGCATTGCTGGTACTGACCCACAGGCTGGGTGGCCCGCTGAGGTGAGTAAAAGGGCGGAGGTAGCGCTCCCTCCCCCGAGTCCCGCCGCCTGGGGCAGATCCCCTTGAAACCTGCTCACGGCTACCCAGGGGGCTGCAGATCCCTAGTTGGGAATCACTGCCCAGAGAATTGCAGTTACTCTTGTACTGAGTCCAATAACTTGTGTTTGGCTAAAGCATGTCTTCCAGAAGGCACCTAGGCCTGATTGGACAACATCAAGAGATGGAAAATCCACCCCGTCCCTTGGCCGTTGGTGCCAATTGTTACCAGATGTGCCCATTACTTTGGGGTATGCTCATTTATTCGGGTTACTCCTCTGGGGAAGGGGGTTCTGTAATCCTGTCAATGTACTGCTTGTGTCACTTGTGTTTACATATGGAGCTCTACTTCTCCCTTCTGCAAGTCCCCTCCCAACGGAGCTATCTTGCAGGACCTAGGGTCCCTAAGGCTGGGTTACTCCCACCCCAGAACCGGATGAACACCCACACACCCACACTTACATTAACAGAGCAAGTCTGAGCGGACCGGGTCAATCAGCACTGTCAAGCTGACCCTTTATATGTCTCTGGGCTCACTGGGCTGGAGAAAGCAGCACTTTCAAGCTCTCTCTCCTTATATGCCCCTGGGCTCCATGGACTGGGTCAAGCAGCACTTTCAAGCTGTTACCCTTATGTGGCCCAAATTCAGCACGTCCCTATCCCCACTCCCCCAACACAATTGTACTGGCAGTAACCTACTCGATGAGCAAACCCTACAGTATTTTGGGCGCTGCAGGGATCTTTAGCATAGGTAAAAGAAGCGTTGCTGTAGAGTGAATGGGGGAAGCTAAAAACACAAACGAGTAAAGTTCAGCAAGAGAGAGAGAAGCAACCAACTTAACCATAGAAGTTATTTATTGAACAATAGTGATAACTACACAAGGAGAGCTAAACCAACATAACATACATGATTAAAGGCTAATACCTAAAGTAGACAGGAAAACAGAGAGAGAGAGAGAGAGAGAGAAGGGGGTCTCACCGCTCCCTGAAGCTTGAACTGGTCGGGGTTCCCAGATGATGGTGGTAACTGAGGGTCCTGAGGGCAAGAGGCAGGCAGAGTCCCCAGCACGATCAGTGAGGAGATGATGGAGTTCCAGTGGAACTGATGCATAGTTTGGATCTAAGCATCAGAACCCTGACTAGAGGGTGAGTAGGGATTTTTGTAGAGAAAATACAATGGTTCAAGGGAGAACACTAGATTTGTTTATAGGTAAGCTGATAACTCAAGGGTTTTCTTTAGACTAGACAATAGGAGCTGATCACTCTGGGCTATGGGTGGTGTTTTCTTCCAGGGAGCTCACAATACAACTAGGCTGCTTCAGTATTTGGATATCAATTAAGGATTCATTACTAGAATTGGTCTGATAACTGATGAGCTGGGTGTGTGTGCAGGCATAGGTTCATTAGCATCTGGAGCAGAGATTCCCAGGATGCAGTGCTTCCCTGCTTTTTCTGGTCCCAGAATTCAGTGTGGTTCTCTGTTCTCCATTCTGGATGTAAATTGACATGTCTTCCTGTCCCATCTTTCATGCAGATGAGGCTAGAGGAGTTGTCTCTGCTCTCCATTCTGTATGCTAATGGAGATGTCTTAATCTTGTCACCCTTGTCAGGAAGGGTCTAGGTGTGTCTCCCAACACCCTTCACTGCTCTCTGCAAGTTTTCTTCCTCTGATGGGTTTTGGTTTAAGCAGAGGCGGGGGGGGGGGGGGGGGGGGGGTCTTTCATGAGTCAGGCTGGATACTGCACCCTGGTTCCCCAGGAACACAGAGGTGTCTGGTATCAAGTCCCCCCGTTGATGGGGTGCTTGCGCTGAGCGAGTATCCACATCACATCCTTGCTCCGTGGTACCGGGTCTGATCTTCCATCCATTGCAGCTGCCGCATCAGTGGTTGTATCCAATAAACCAGCAGAAACAGACCAATTGCTAGTATAATTTGGGAACCAATGATCACCACAATGGGGTGAAGCATGATATTCAAAAGACCTGTTGCACTGGGGCTCCACCCAAGCAAAATCCCCCACCAAGAGTGATGGCCTGTGTTTTTACCTTAATGGCAATGAGACCCATTTCCAGTGAAATGGGGGAAACCTCCTTGTAGAGCTCAGGATAGGCATTTAAATGTTGTACAGTTCATATAGGCACAGTAAACTTAATATCACAACTAACAATGGTGGTTACATTATAGAAACAGCGATTAACATAAGGCACCCTGG
Source organism: Chrysemys picta bellii (assembly GCF_011386835.1). Taxonomy (NCBI): domain Eukaryota; kingdom Metazoa; phylum Chordata; order Testudines; family Emydidae; genus Chrysemys; species Chrysemys picta. The sequence continues at coordinate 54,693,461 of NC_088794.1, read as the reverse complement.
GTTGGACCCAATGTCCATTAATTAATACAATATTACATCTTGTCCTTACACACACACACACACACACACACACATGCTTTACCAACATAGACAATAACAGACCCCTCTTCCTGGATAACATCTAAGGAACATTGAGACTTATTCCCAGGTTACCCATTCATCCCAACCCTTATGGCTAGTTCCAATCAAGGGAGCACATGCAGGTGCAATGTGAATTTAAACCAAATTGCTGGCATGAGCTTGTCACAATGTGTGCCCCTTTAATGGAACTACCCAGTCTGGGGGACCTTGCTGAGTCAGGTCATGTCCAGCTAAAGTCCAGTTCAGCAGTTCCCAGTTTATGAGGAACCGTGTGATATTCTTGCCTGCTAGTGTGATCAGAGACAGCTGCAGTTCCTCTCCAGGTAACAGAGGTGTCTGAGTTCCAATGACAATGATGACAGGTAGGGGCATGGTTGTTCCCCAAACAGCGGAGGAAACCAGGGCTACCCTGCACCTTCCGGCACCCAGGAGGCTGTCACTGGGTGTGTTTGAGGGTGTACGTCCTGTTTGAGACCACAACGGCTTACAGAAGAATGGGGTGGAGTCTGAACTGATAGCGATGCTGCAGGGCCAGGGGGTTGCTCCCAGTCCCATAGAATCCATACATGTGGCACAGCAATTTTACTTTCTGGGCTCCAGCTGGCAGGCATCTCCAGAGGTTCAGAGGGATCACAGATACAGCATAGAGCCTGGACAGCATCAGACTTCAGACACCTATGAACAGCAGGGTGCTGGTGCACCGGTGAGATGTCATGTCTCGTGTACGGGATCTGTGAGGGGAGAAGAGACAAAAACTTCCCACACTCCCCCCGTATATACTGGGAGAGACGGGGACCAATATTACAGGGTGAACATGAAGCAGCGACCTATGTGAGGATGGCCATAATAAGTTAAGGACTTTTCTGGCCTTTTCCTGTCTCAACATCGAGGTAGGCACTGACCAGCCCACTCGATGCATATTTGCCAACGGCTCAAAGCCGTTCCTTCTTGCTGGCCAAGAAGGGTGGCCGACAGGATGGAGAAGACAGTCTTGAGGGTCAGGTGGTTTATCCTTCCATTCTTTGAGCTGTGAAGAATGAAAACATTTCTGCCAGGGTTTTCCATTTCTCCCATTCAGGATTTCTACCTGACACACACTGGGGCTGGCCCGATTCACAACAGAGCTGCAGCCATCCCAGGTGTGTGTAAAGAGCCGCTTAGCAGTGACAGAGGCAGTGTTGGTTTTAATACGGATGGCTTCCACCTTGGATTTTTCTAAAACAAAGTCAGTGGATTCATACACAGCTGAGAAACTTTGGCAGCTAGAAACTGAACCAAATTCCTCAGCACCTACACTGTTGCTTGCTACAGGCAAGGATTCATTCTGAGCTAACTCAATCAACCCACTTCCACACCCTTCAGTTGCAGCAAACTGCTTGCAAAAGCTAGCCTGAGGTTTTACTCCTTCAGAAGCACTTTTAGGCAATAATTCATTTTCCCCAGAAAGTTTGTCCTTTCCCTTTGCAGCTAGGGGTTGCTCTAGAGAAACATCTTCCTGAGCATCTTTCTGGGTTTCACTTGAGTCCAGAACAACTTCTGAGACAACTGACATATCCTCAATAAGCATAAACTGAGAGGCACATTCTGTCTGCTCCTCAGACAGAAGATTGGAGACAAACTCTTCCCCAGCAGATAAACACATTCTTAACAGTCACCAGGTTTGGAATTTCTTCCCCTTTGTTCCCAGACAAATGTTTGGAGATTAGGGTAGCTCCCTCCATGGGCAAGTCATTACCCCCAACAGACACAGTCCTAAGAACACTTCCTTCCTGGGTTTTAGCTAAGTCCCAGAACCACATCTGGCACAACTGACAAATCATGTCACCGAGAGACAACACAGCTTTGCTCCGGTAGCAGAGGCGCTCATAGCCCTTGGCAAACCACGAATGCACTAAACCTCACAACTTCACAATCAGCAGGAGGTCAGATCAATATCACTAGCCCTGGTTTGCAGAAGGGGAAACTCTGGCACAGGGAGTCCAAAGGTCAATGTTTTCTAAAGCGGCGACCACCTTGGTGCCTGATTTTCAGAAGCATGAAGCGCCTATAAGTGCAGCAGAAGCCAATGGGGGCTGTGAATGCTCAGCATCTCTGCAAATCAGGCCTACTTACTGTGGCCCGGGGAACTGAGCCACCCTGAATCTGTGGACACGCTTGAAAATCTGGTCTAAGTGCTCAGGGTCTGCCCCAACTCCCACTGAAGTCTGTGGAAAGATTCCTTTCCATGTCAGCGGTCACTGGATTGGGTCCTTCACAATCCATCTGTTCCATCCAGGCCTCAGGATAAGGAGATAGAGAAAATTCCCTCTCCCTGGGAATTTTACCTCTGGCTTCTTCACAGATTGGCCCCACAGGCTTTGTTCCTTGGGGAAATTGTTTGGGAATGACTCAGATGAAATCAGCCCTAGTTACAAGACACTCCCCTCCTCCCTGATGGGCTAAGACAGCATCCCAATTACTGCCCCCCAAAGAAAGGTGGAGCCCAGGTTTTAACCCCTTACTTGCCATCTTGCAGTGGGGCAGGAGAGGAAAAGTTTGACTTTAAGGTTTTATTCTGCCCAAATCCTGGTTTTCCCATGAAAGGTGAAATGCACCCCAGGGCAGAGGGCCCACATGGGGCTAGACCGGCAAATGAACGCAGGGACAGATAGTCAAGGACTCAGCACCTGCAACTGGGACATGGTTTTCCAATAAGCTCATTCAGGCACCTAAGTTAAGGTCAGATTTCAGCAGTCCCCAGTCCCCAGTGCGCAAACGTGTTGGAAAATCCTGCCCTTAAGGCCTATTTTGAGGACTTAAGTAGTGCCAAGGCCTCGGACGAATGTCACTCTAAAATGATAGCTATGGAGTCCCGCTAGCATGTGCCAATGACGCACATAGAGGAAGGCATGAGCCAAGCAGGACAAATATAGGGCAATACACAGACTGAGGGAGGGGATGAAATGCCACCTGCTGCCTGAGGGGACTGGCTATTCACTCAATAAATAGTCAGCAAGCTCAGGAAAGGCACCAATCAGCAAAGGGAGCCAGGATCCAGCTCTCTGAGGCCAGCTCCCCATTCCTGTGTGACATGAGTTTGGTGGAACTCAGCCCAACTCCCAGCAGCCAGGTATTCACCTCACACAAGCATCACAATCAGCAGTGACTCAGGTCGCATGGTCAGCCACCTCAGCGGAGAAGGCAAGGCCCTATTGAAACTAAATCCCCCCATCAGGCCCTCCACAGCTGAGTCTCATTGACAGAGTAGGATGGGAGGAAGCTGGCCACGGGCCGAAGCAGAGCAAGAGGGACGGGAGGAAGCCCCCATTAAAAGAACCAGAAGTCCTAGAGCTCTCCAGCCCTCAGCTCGAAAGCCTCACAGAACCCTGAGGGCATTTGTCTCCAGCCCAGGTCTGTCACTAGTAAGCACAGAGTGGGGAGGGAATCCTACAAAGTTTATGGTAATACTGGTTCTGGGGATAACCATGCTAGGGAGTGATGGGACGGAATAAAAAGCGTGCGAGCGGTTAGGGAGCTCCCACTGGGGTCAGGTATTTACGGCTGGGGGTGGGGTTTGTAAGGGCCAGCGGAGGAGCATTTAGGGGAACTGGTGCTGCTCACCCAGTGTGGCAGGGATGGGTATGCTAGGCCCGATTGTGCTCTCAGTGCCGCCGGTATAAACCTCCAAGTGAAGAGGGGCTCTGGCCAACATGCTATGTAAGGCGAGAAGGCTCCGGCACAGCGCGATGCCAGCGAAGTCAAGGGTTACTCCGGGCTCACGCTGGCCCAAGGTTTGCATTGAGAAGGATTCTGAGACGAAGCTGACGAGACATGGTCCGGGAGCTAAGGGAGCACAGGTGCAAGTGAGCGCACGTCCGCTCATGATTATTAGTTATTATTGGTACTGTGGGCAGGGGCGCACCCAGGGAGCAGGGCCCCCCTGTGCTAGGCGCTGTACAAACACAGTTCCAAAGGCTGTTTACTGCTGAGGGCTCCAGCATAAAATGGGAGAGAGCCAAGACCGTGTAACACTCAGGCTTTATTCACCCCCTCCCATCAAGCACTTCCTGTCAGTAGAGTTCCCAGATATTAACCTCTCCACACTGTCATCCTCTAATGCCTCCTACTGGGAAGATGTCTAGCGTAACACTCTCAGATGCACTGGTACTTATGTTGTCCATGAATGTCTCAGGAATTCGTTGACTGGGCTGGAACAAAGCATTATCAGGCCCTCTTATGTTGGATCAGTGCCGGAGTGGTGTCGGTGCTTCAAGGAGCTCATCTCTCCTGTGATAGCAGCCCCCTAAAAGGCTCCGTGGGGTGAATCACAGCCCTTGTCAAACAGCGACTTTGGGCAAGTTTGTCTGGCCCTCAGTTCCTCACGGGTCACCTGGGGCTAATTGTACCTTTCCTCTCTCCCACTCTTTGCTGCTCCATCTATTGAGATTGTCAGCTCTCTAGGGGAGGGATTGTCTATTGTGCATATATATGTACAGCACCTAGCACAATGGGGCCCTGAGCCCCACATACACAACACAAACAATAATAGAGTCCACACACACAGACTCACACAATCCTGATCTGGGTTGGGATCTGTAGGCGCTCTCATAATGTACCCTGTGGTCTGGAGATCACAGGGGACGGCGCTCTTTGGCAGAAGGGTTGCAATAACACAAATTAATTAATAGATTTCCATTTATTTGGGTCTCTTTGGAATCCACACCAACCTAGGATGGCCCCCAAATGTATTTATTTTTTAAAGGGTAGAGAGGGGAGAATGGGAATTGATCAAACCTGACTTTGATAGAAATTCTTTTTTAAAGTTGCAATGAAAGCCACTTGTATGTGGCTGTTAACAATTCCTCTGCAGGATTGGCCACCCAAACCTTGCAGCTTCCAGTTAAGGCACAGAGGCAGAAAGTGAAACTGACTAGTCTAGTTCCACTCTCCCAGCTGGAAACATACGCAGTGGTACAGAGTAACTGCGATTTTTAAGAAAAATCATCTGAATTTTTTCATGCTTTCAGGTTATTTTCAATCTGGATTGTTTGTTATGGTATGATGTGCTGCAGAAAGTTCTAGCATGCCCAGCCCCAAGTGTTCAAAAATCAGGGGTCAGGCCCCAACAATTATGAGATAGGCTTAAAAATCATGTTTTTTTGTTTTTTAAATTAACAAACATGGGTTCTTTGTCTTTCCTTTAGGGGGCACTTGGGTAACGTTTTCTGGATTTTCTCCACAACCATGAGGGCTAGAATTTTTTTTTTTTTAAACAGAAGTTGACATTCTCACCAAATCACTTGCCTCCAGGAGCTGGGGCTTTAAGAAAAACACCAAATATCACAAGTATCACAATAAAATGATGGGAGTTGACAATACTGCCGTTCTTGCCCTAAGGAACCTACAATCTAAGGCCCTGATCCTGAAAACACTTGAGCAGGTGCATAACTTTTGGATTCTTTTAAGGGAGGAAGCCAGAGTCACGCCCCATCCTAAAGTGTAGGATCTAGGGCTGGCAGTAATGCATCCCTGCCCGATGTGGGGTCGGAAATCTCTTCATTGCCCGAACAGGCCAAGGAAGCACTACTGATTTCTTGGCCATGGAGACAAGTCCTCTCCCAGGCCCTTGTCCTAGGTGCTGGTCTCCAGTAGGGGGAAGCAGTCACCTTTTGCTGGCTCTCGGCAGGTGGATAGTTTGGTTTCTGCCAATATCTGGGCCAGGTGCCTTCTGTTTGGCCATAGTTTCTAACTGTTAGATTAGCCCACTGCTACCTTCTCGTTTTTGTTTGTTTGTTTGCATCTTCCTCTGAAGCATCTGGCACTGGCCGCTGTTGGAGAAAGGCTCCTGGACTAGATGGAGCTTGGTTTTGATTGCATCTGGCAATTCCTATGTTCCCTTTGTTTTATAGGTTCCTGGTGAGCTGAGGAGTTATTCCTTTAGCAAAGCAGGGTCCCAAGGGGAAGAGCACACGGTCTCTCAGCCATTAGGTCAGTGGCATTGTAGCTAGGCATTACTTCCAGACGGTGCAAAGATATCGCAGCCGATCCATCCACCAGGTCTCCTCCCTTTTCTCTCTCAGAAGGAGGTAAGTTAGCCCTGACCTGCTCACTGAGTCTAACCTTTGAGAGGCTGGAAATGCCTCCTGTTGGTGGACATGAAAGATGGAGATGAAATATAAAGGGCTACTTCCAGATGTCCCCATTCAAACAAACTTCTCTTGACACTGATGGGAGTTTGCTTGATTAAAGCTCCAGGCTTTGGCCCTTTGAGTTCAGAGGAATTGCTGGCATTCATAGCCTAGAAATCTGGCCAGAGCACCACAATGGGAGCTGCTGAGCACTAAGCTAACTTGGTCAACCTGGTCCAGATTGCAGGCCCTGTTGGGCTCTTGTGAAGCTGGCCCTGAGCTCTGTGGAAAACGTGGTCTGTGGATTTCCAGGAGAGCTGTGGGCGCTCAGCCCCCCTGAGGAGTCAGCCTGCAGGCTTGGCATTGCACCTTTTCTTCTCATTTATTTTATTTTGCAAAGTTCTGTGTCAGTACAGAGCTGGCTCAAGGGGCCTGCAATCTAGAGCTGAGTGGTTACATTGCAGCAAATAATTGATTCAACATATATTTGGTGATTTTAATGAAATAATAATAAAGACCTCACTCTAATCTAGCATTTTTCATCTGTAGTTCTCCAAGTGCTTGACAAAGCACAGTATCATTATTCCCAGTTTACAGGTGGGGAAACTGAGGCACGGATAGGGACGACATGACTTGCCCAAGATCACCCAGCAGGTCAGTGGTAGAGGTGGGAATAGAACCCAAATCTCCTAAGTGCTCTATCCACCAGGTCGCACTGAGGACGCCAACTCTGTATTATTGAGATTAAAATAATAAGGAGGCTGATCCAAGGGTTTAGGCACCCTAATGTCATTAATTATTCAGTAAACACAATTAAATTTAATCTCACCACCATTAAAATCAGTTCCACGGGAACTCGAGCAATCAACCACCTGTCCCCTTCACTGTTTCTAAAAGGGGACTAGGGTGCCCCCCCCCCCCCCTTTAAAGCTGGCAGGTCTCTCAATTCAGGAGCTCTGGAGCATGGCCTGTCATTGATTAAGGGGGCTGGGAGCCCTTCTCTGCACTCGAGTGTTGGGGGAGGTGGACCGTGGTGAAGAGCACATAGGATCATGGGGGACAGAACCAAGTTTTGGTTTACCAGGAATCTTGGTGAGATAGGGTTACAGAGAGAGAGAGAGAGAGAGTGAGTGAGATGGGGATGTGGCAAACCCAGGAGAAACAGCTACAAAGGCGGGGGGGGGGAAGGTAGTAATCAGTCCCAGGGTGTTAAAAAAGCCTCTCCCAAGCCACTGAAGAGAGAGAACCATGGGGAAATAAGGTTCAGCTGGGCAAGGGGTTACTAGGGAACTAATTAGGTTCAGCTGGCTCCAACTGCTTGGGACCTTTTTAAACCCTCCCCGGCATGGAAAGGGGGGGAGAGAGAGAGTGAGAGAACCAGGAAAGCTGCCAGTAAGTTAGGAGCAGCAAGGCTCTGAACCCTTCCAGCAAGGAAGGCCGCACTCTGTCCCCAGAAGGGAAGACAAAAAAGCACAAGGGACTGACTGAGGGAAGGAATAGCCAGCCCCTGTGCTACCTACAGGGTTTTGCTTTGCCCAAGCCTGGGTTCCAAGGCTAAAAAGGACTGAGCCTGCTGAGGAGAAGGAGGTACTTTGCCACATGGGTTACAGTGTGTGTGTCAGAGAGAGAGAGAGATGGGGTTACAGAGTGTGTGTGCGCACACTGATCAACTCTCCTCCTTAGGCGTTCCACATTGATGACCCTCCCCTCCCGTCCCCACCCCACGATGTTTTAACCTGATCCTTTTCTTTTCCAGCACAGGCTTGAGTTCACTGCACTTAATCCCTAACACAAGCCCTGCCAACGTCTCTCCTAGCTTGCCTTTCTGCCTTTCTACTCTGCGACGCTCCTTCGGTTTCTCCACGTTGCCTATGGAGAAAACATGATGATCATCTTGTGCCCGGTGGGGTTCTGTGGCATAACCCTCAAGGCCGGGGCCACTGTAGTTGCTGTCTACATGATCCTAGTGACCAACATCTACCTGATCTTTGAGGTTGGCCACTTGGAACGAGCAATGACGGACATGGCACAAATCAAGCCCTTCAACTTAACCGAAGTGGGGAAGATGCTAACGTATTGCTACTATACAGCCATCACGCTGGCTGTCATGACCTACCCGGTGTGCGTCTTCCTCATCTACTCAGTCCCGAAGCGGCTCTACATGGGCATGTTCGCCTATGTCGCATGGATCACCTTCTATGACCTGGTTAACTGCCTCATCGTGGCCCTGGCTTACCAGGTCTCCAAAGAAGCCTGGTTTTCCCTCAGCCCCCTGGAGTGGTTTGGGCTGGCCACCAGGAGCCCCATGGATTGTTTCTGGCTCTCCTTCGTTGTCACGTATGCCCTGATGGTTATTGAAAGCAAAGGGCAAGAAAGGCTGTCGCTCAGGATGAGGCGGAGCTCTAGGATCGTGTCAGAACCGCCCAGGTTTAGGTTGGGCTCCACTGCTAGGAAAGGCGTGAGGGGAGGTATTGGAGCAGTACGTTGGGCCCCATTTTCACGTGTTTCCTACCGATGGAGATGAGAGACAATTACCTGTGTTAATCTCCTTCCTCTGTTGTGTAATTCAATGTTTCTCTTGCTATTGCTGCATTTTCCAGGCTCTGAGTTCAAGTCCTGAATAAATACCCCAAAAGCCCATGATTTATATTTGTGTTTTAGGTTTTTCCCCTGGCTTTTATTTTGCATCAGGAAGCCACAGGGCATGGGAGTCAGCAGAACTGGGTCTATTCGGTTCTGCTACCAAGTCACCAAATGACCTTGAGGAGTCATGTCATCTCCCCCTACCTCAGTTTTCTCATCCGTAAAATGGAGAGAAAGATATTGCTGTATAGTATATATGTAAGGCACTTGAAGCTCGAGGGATGAAAAGCCTGACATAAGGCCAGATTTTGAAAGACATTTAGGCATTGCGGTGCTCAGCCTTGAAACACCTAATTGACTTAGGAGCCTAGCTCTCATTTTCAAAAGGGATTTAGGTGCTTCGGACAGCTAGGGATGAAAAGCCTGACATAAGGCCAGATTTTGAAAGACATTTAGGCATTGCGGTGCTCAGCCTTGAAACACCTAATTGATTTAGGAGCCTAGCTCTCATTTTCAAAAGGGATTTAGGTGCTTGGGACAGCTGTAAGTTATGATCAGGGTATCATAAGAGCCCTGTAGCAGATGCTGCTGAGAGGATGAATTCAAGTAGACCATGCTGCATATCTTTGGCATCCAGCCTAACTAAATCATTGCATGGTTGGCATGTAAGAGTAAACAAATACAGCACCACGGTACTGACGTAACTATAGCAGCTCCTCTATATAGGACGTAGGCTGCCACAAAGCTATTTACATCACTTCCCAGGAAGCACTCGCTTTTGAGCAGCACCTCCTGTGGGAGAGTGTAGGAACTGGAGCTTAGCAGCGCAATTGCACATCGTGGGCAATAGCCAGGCAGAGTGAGGTTAGCGAACACAGGTGCAAGCCCAGACTGCGGGTGCACCTTGCTTTGCGGAATAACCTATCTAATAAAGCACAGGAACCTCCGGTGCTGCCGAAGTGGAGAATAGTGCCAATAGGTTTTGTTGCATCTCTGTTGCCCATCAGGGCTCTTGACACTGTGTTGGGGACGTTCCCCACCTAGATGCCAAGATTTTGGGACAACTGAAGAAGAGACCGGCTTCCAGAAAATCCAGTCCAGTGCATGCTGGGGCAGGACTTTGGAATTTTTACCTGGTGCTGGTAGAGGTTCCAGCTAGCCACCTAAGCGCAAGCCCATTCTACCCCCGGGGTCTAAGATCGTGTGGCTAACGCTAGCCTCCACTGGTACCAAGACATCCACACTGCTATTTTCTAGGGTGTTCCCAGCTGCAGTGTAAACATACCCATTTAGGTGCCATTGACTTCCCAGGGCTTCAGCACATGTTTAAATGTTTTTCTGAACCAGGATCTTAGATGGATTTAACTCCCAACCTCAGTGAGAGTTATGCCTACCTGACACAACCGGCCTGCCCCCCCCCTCCCAGGAATGGATGGAAAAGGGGGGGTGCCCCCTGCCCAGGCTGGAAGGTCACCACTTACTATCAATAATCAATCAAAGGGCAAGGAATGTGTGTAGCCCACTCCTCTAAGGGTGTCACCGATTAACTGGTGCTGGGACCGAGCCCGAGGGGTGTCACCGATTAGCCGGGACCAAGCCCGGGGGGGTGTCACCGATTAGCCGGGATCGAGCCTGGGGGGGGTGTCACCGATTAGCCGGGACTGAGACCGGGGGGTGTCACCGATTAGCCGGGACTGAGACCGGGGGGGTGTCACCGATTAGCTGGGGGGGTGTCACCGATTAGCCGGGACCGAGCCCGGGGGGTGTCACCAATTAGCCTGGGAGGTGTCACCGATTAACCGGGACCGAGCCCGGGGAGCGGGGGTGTCACCGATTAGCCAGGACTGAGACCGGGGGGTGTCACCGATTAGCCGGGGGGGTGTCACTGATTAGCCAGGACCGAGCCCGGGGAGGTGTCACCGATT
>NC_088794.1:54649125-54682265 GCF_011386835.1 Chrysemys picta bellii | reverse complement strand
GGCAGCCCCTGTGCCTCTGGACCCTGTGCCGCCGGAGCAGAGCAGCTGGAGCCGGGGAGGAGAAGTGCCCGGCCGGCGGCTGGGGTCCAGAGGCATAGGGGCTGCCCGCAGCCCGAGTGCTACCGGCTTCATGGTTTGCCAGGCAGCCTCCAGACCCTGCGCCCCCGGCTGGGCGCTTCCCCTCCTTGGCTCCAGCTGCGCTGGGGAAGCGCCGGCCGGGGGCGCAGGGTCTGGAGGCTGCCCCGCAAAACGTGAAGCCGGTAGCGCTCGGGTAGCCCATTCCGCATGGCTGGGAGGGAGGAAGGGGAGTTAGGGTGGGGACTTTGGGGGGCGGGGCTAGGGCCTATGGAGTGTCCTCTTTTTTTATTTTTTAAATATGGTAACCCTAGTCCTCAAACATTGTAGGTTACACACACACACACACACACACACACACCAGTGGGGAAGGTGATATAGTCACCTGAAATGCAGAGATGGAGAGGGGGGCAGAAGATAAGGGCAGAACAAAGAGGAGGAATTGGGGAATCAAAGGGAAACTGCAAAAGCATACAGTGACCCTACCCGGAATGCTAGAGGAGTTTTAGTTGTTAAAAAAAAAAAAAACACCACACACACACACACACACCAAAAACAAGAACAAACCACCATCACGTGGGCACAATTAGGAGGGTGAAAGGAATTGTGGGAAGGGAGGAAGAAGGTAAAGAGTTGAAGCCAGCAGCAGCTCTTAGACTCTCTCCTGCTGCCCTAGTAACTACAGAGAGAGCAGCAGCCTGAGGGGCTTTTCTCCCAGCCTTTGGGGGAAGACTGATGATCCAGGTGCTCTGCTGCTCTCACCCTACTGTTTGTTCTCTTTCCCCATGACAGAGCTGTCACCCCTGTTGGCTATGACCAAGAGAAATGTGAGTCTGTTTTCGACGTGGAATCCTGCAGCTACCAGGTGAGGGGGAAAGTCAACCCTTTCCAGAGCTGTGAAGTTGAGAGCTGGGTGATTTAGCCACAAGTCCCTTTTCTGAGGCATGTTTATTGTGACAAAAACAAGCCTTAAAATTTTAAGCACAGTCAACCCTTGAGAATCATATTGTAACAAAGCAAAGCAATGTATAGCTGTTAAGCCATAATAATTTTGATGTATGACGAGATCAGTCCTGGATGACTATTTTGCTTCTGATGAGTGAACCTGCTTCCTCACCTCCTCCTTTGTAGAGGAGTCTATTGCTAGTGATCCACCCCTCCTTTCAGTGCAGGAGGGAAATAGGAGAGAGGAGACTGCTTCATCCCAGCAACCAAGGAAGGACACATTGGCTGAAAAAGGATTAAACATGAGTCAAACACAATAGGTCTCAGACCTCTCACTGGCTTCTGCATCCACCTCAGTTCTGAATTTTTGAAACCCTAGACATAGTTTGAGAGCTACTTGCCTCAGAGCCACTAGATGGCACCTTTGCTCCGTACTGTAGTATTTCCCCAAACCCTACTTGCAAACCCAGGCCCTGCTCCTGTAAACATGTACTTGCTTAACCTTGAGCACATGGGTAGTTTTATTTGCATTTAGATAGACTGACATGGATGAATGCTTGCAGGATCAGGGCCTGCATTTTTTTTTTAAATATACTTTTAGCTTACTGTACTTAATAAAGCCTCCAAGCAGATACGGGCAGAATTGTGATGACTGTTCTATCCCAGAAGATTGACCAAGATGAATTGCACCTTAGAGCAGAGCAGGAGGACAAAGCAGCAGGGAATTTGCTTTTAGAACCATGTCATAAGAACCTGAGTCAATGGAAAAGAATAATGAAATCCCATTATACTAGTTAAAGCTAGGGTTACCATATTTAGTGCCTCCGAAAGGAGGACACTCCACGGGGCCCCGGTCCCGCCCCCAGCCCCGCCCACGCCCCCACGCCCCAACTCCGCCCCCTCCCCTGCTTCCCGCGAACATTTGAGTCGCGGGAAGCCTGAAGCAGGTAAGGGGGAGTGTGGGGGGAGGAGGCGCAGCCCAGGCTGGCCCCCCCGGCGTTTCCAGCCTGGGTCGGCTCGGGCCCTGGGGTGCCGGCCCCGGGCCCGGCCAAGCACCCCCGGCCCGCCCAGCACTGCCGGTCCCCGGCCCCCGGCCGAGCACCCCCAAACCCCGGCACCGCACCGCCGGTCCCCAGCCTGTCCCCCGGCACCGCCGGCCCGTCCCCCGAGCCCCCGGCCTGGCCCGGCACCACCGGCCCGGCACCCAAGCCCCCGGCCCGGCCCGGCACCGCCGGCCGAGCCCACGAGCCCCCGGCCCGGCCCGGCCCCGGAGCCCCCGGCCCCGGAGCCCCCGGCCCGGCCCCGCTCCGACGGCCCGGCCCCCGAGCCCCTGGCCCGGCACCGCATGTCCCGATTTTCCCGGACATGTCTGACTTTTTGGGATTTCCCCCCGGACGGGGATTTGGAGCCCAAAAAGCCGGACATGTCCGGGAAAATCCGGACGTATGGTATCCCTAGCCAATAGTGCAGGAGCAGTTTGGACTATTTTTAAGAACCAAAATATGATGAGAAATTGGGGCACAGCTAACCCAGGTACAGGGTGGAATTGGTGAGTTACATGTTATCTCCGCCCTTAGTTCTATGACCCAGAAGTTGCTGACAGAAATGGTATTGAATATCACTGAGGCTGGGAAGGCATTGCAGTGGGATCTAGCATGTTCAGAAATTCAGGATGTCCTGAATGACCAGCTAATGGCCATTCGGAATGATCTAGAGCATCAGGCTTGGCCCACTGCCCTTACAGACACATCAGGAGTACCATCTGATCTGTGGCCATGGAGACATACTTGGAAACTTTCTGGGTGGAAGTACAAACATTCTCAATGCTCCTTCCAAGCATATGAACCAATTAGGGGGGGACTTGTGCTCGCATCGGGAAAAATATTGTTTCTATGTTAATCATTCTGGCTTAATTGAGCAGGATTTACAAGCCATTAAGAATGCTGCTGTTGTTTTCCGTGCTTTATCTCTTGATCTAGGGTTACCATACGTCCGGATTTTCCCGGACATGTCCGGCTTTTGGGGGCTCAAATCCCCGTCCAGGGGGAAATCCCCAAAAGCCGGGCATGTCCGGGAAAATCGGGAGGCTCGGCCGGGGCCTCTTTGTCCGGGGCCGGGGGCATGGTGCAGAGGGCCGGGCTGGGCGCGGGGCCGGGAGCCGGGGGGCGCGGTGCCGGTCCGGGCCCGCGGAGCCGGGTCGGGGAGCCGGGCCGGGCCCGCGGAGCCGGGAGCCGGGCCGGGGTCGGGGTGTGCGCCGGGCCCGCGGGGCTGGGAGCCGGGGGGTGCGCCGGGGTCGGGGAGCCGGGGAGTGCGCCGGGGTCGGGGAGCCGGGGAGGGGGCCGGGGTCGGGGAGCCGGGGCCGGGAGCCGGGGAGTGCGCCGGGGTCGGGGAGCCGGGGGGTGCGCTGGGGTCGGGGAGCCGGGCTGGGAGCCGGGGTCGGGGAGCCGGGGCGTGCGCCGGGGTCGGGGAGCCGGGGCCGGGGAGCCGGGGCGTGCACCGGGGTCGGGGAGCCGGGGTCGGGGAGCCGGGCTGGGAGCCGGGGTCGGGGAGCCGGGGAGTGCGCCGGGGTCGGGGAGCCGGGGGGTGCGCCGGGGTCGGGGAGCCGGGCTGGGAGCGGGGTCGGGGAGCAGGGCTGGGAGCCGGGGTCGGGGAGCCGGGGAGTGCGCCGGGGTCCGGAAGCCGGGGAGTGCGCCGGGGTCCGGGAGCCGGGGTCGGGGAGCCGGGGGGTGCGCCGGGCCGAGAGCCGGGGTCGGGGAGCCGGGGGGTGCGCCGGGCCCTCGGGGCTGGGAGCCGGGGGGTGGTCGGTCGGGGTCGGCACCCCAGGGCCCGAGCCGACCCAGGCTGGAGCCGTAGGGGGACCAGCCTGGGCCGCGCCTCCTCACCTTCCCCCCCCCCTTAGCTGCTTCAGGCTTCCCGCGAATTAAATGTTCGCGGGAAGCAGGGGAGGAGGCGGAGACTTTGGGAGGGGGCGGAGTTGGGGCGTGGGCGTGGGCGGGGCTGGGGGCGGGGCCGGGCCCCCGGGGAGTGTCCTCCATTTGGAGGCACAAAATATGGTAACCCTACTTGATCACACCTTTAGTTTTGAGGACCTCCTTCCAGACCTTGGGTCATGGTTTACGGGGCTCTTTCAAACAATTGTTAAATGGATTCTTTTCTTTCTATGTGTTATTTGGACAATGATACAATGTGCCAAATGCCTGTGTAATGCTTTGATCAAAAGCTCTGCTGTCCATAAGAAAATCCAGTATCTGTCCCTCCAGCTTGATCGCAAATTGCGTAACGGGCCTGACAATTTTTGAATTTGTCAGGCCCGAAGGGGGGAACTGTGAAAGTTACTAGTGACCCCCCCTTAACAGAGCAGCCTTTATGTCAACCAGTGGCCATTAGGGGGAAGCAGACACTTCAAGTACACAGTAGCCTGAACTTTTCAACTGTCTTCCCTTCAAGGCCTTAAGGTAGTTGGAGCTGGTCCCAAGCCGGTTTTCACTGACCAGATAGCAAAAGCATGGGTCTGACAACCATCAATCAAGTGTTAATACTGCAAGGACCTTTGTCTGAATGTGTATAAAGGATCTGTAAAATGTGTGTAAGACAGAGTTTTTGTACTAAGGTGCAAAGCTCTCCTTTCTTCTGCAGAATAAAGCAACTCTTCCTTATCCCTGTCTGGCTGTTATTGGCTCTCAGCTAGGTGGACCCGATATTTCGGTAACAAAGTGATATGGAAACACTGGGGTTGGACTTGAATTATAAGGGGCCCGGCAGCAGGTGCCCCCCAGCTTTGTCACCCACTCCCTCCCAGTGCAAATACTTTAATCCTACATCACCCCCTCCTTCCTAGTGCAGATGGCTTAACCCTCTCCATCTGTCCTCCCCCAGTGAAGATGGTTTAACCCACTCCTTAGTTTAATCCTACTTCACGCCGCCTCCCTGGTGACCATGGACAGAAGATTTACCCTATTCTCCCACTCCTCTCCCAAGCAGAGTGGTTTCTCCGTTTTCCCAACCAATGGAGATGATTTAACCTAACCCTCCCCCCTCGTCAGTGGAGATGGTTCACTCCACTCCATCCCTCCAGTGGAAATGGTTTATTCCTCCCTGCACGCAGATGGTCTCTCCCGCCTCTCGTGGCCCCGCCCCTCTGCCAGGCCCCGGACTCCCTCGCTTCAGGACGCGGTAGGATTCCGGCTCAGGATTGGCCAAGCCGGAGGCCGTGGAGCCAGGAAGCCAATGGCCGGGGGTTGCCCCCGCCCCATCCAAAATGGCGGCGCCGGAGTCTGGCAGCGGGGCCTCCGGAGGGAGGAGGTGAAGCGGCCTCGGCCCGCGGCTCCGGGACCTGCCGCCCCTGCTCGTCCCCCCGGAGCCGGCCGGGGCCCGGCCCCAGCCTCAGCCATGGCCGCTGAGAGCAGCAAGCAGTTCTGGAAGCGGAGCGCTAAGCTGCCGGGGAGCTGAGTGCGGCTGGGGGCACCTGGACCCCGGGCTCGGTCCCGGCTAATCGGTGACACCCCCCTGGTCTCAGTCCCGGCTAATCGGTGACACACCCCCGGTCTCGGTCCCGGCTAATCGGTGACACACCCCCGGTCTCAGTCCCGGCTAATCGGTGACACCCCCCCCCCCCCGGTCTCGGTCCCCGCTAATCGGTGACACACCCCCGGTCTCAGTCCCGGCTAATCGGTGACACACCCCCGGGCTCGGTCCCGGCTAATCGGTGACACCCCCCTGGTCTCAGTCCCGGCTAATCGGTGACACACACACCCGGCTAATCGGTGACACCTCCCCAGGCTCGATCCCGGTTAATCGGTGACACACACCCCGGGCTCGGTCCCGGCTAATCGGTGACACCCCCCCCCCGGCTAATCGGTGACACCCCCCCCCCCCGGGCTCGGTCCCGGCTAATCGGTGACACCCCTCAGGCTCGGCCCCAGCACCAGTTAATCGGTGACACCCTTACAGGAGTGGGCTATACACATTCCTTGCCCTTGCCCTTTGATTGATTATTGAAAATGAGAGCTAGGCTCCTAAATCAGTTAGGTGTTTCAAGGCTGAGCACCGCAATGCCTAAATGTCTTTCAAAATCTGGCCTTATGTCAGGCTTTTCATCCCTCGAGCTTCAAGTGCCTTACATATATACTATACAGCAATATCTTTCTCTCCATTTTACGGATGAGAAAACTGAGGTAGGGGGAGATGACATGACTCCTCAAGGTCATTTGGTGACTCGGTAGCAGAACCGAATAGACCCAGTTCTGCTGACTCCCATGCCCTGTGGCTTCCTGATGCAAAATAAAAGCCAGGGGAAAAACCTAAAACACAAATATAAATCATGGGCTTTTGGGGTATTTATTCAGGATTTGAACTCAGAGCCTGGAAAATGCAGCAATAGCAAGAGAAACATTGAATTACACAACAGAGGAAGGAGATTAACACAGGTAATGGTCTCTCATCTCCATCGGTAGGAAACACGTGAAAATGGGGCCCAATGTACTGCTCCAATACCTCCCCTCACGCCTTTCCTAGCAGTGGAGCCCAACCTAAACCTGGGCGGTTCTGACACGATCCTAGAGCTCCGCCTCATCCTGAGCGACAGCCTTCCTTGCCCTTTGCTTTCAATAACCATCAGGGCATACGTGACAACGAAGGAGAGCCAGAAACAATCCATGGGGCTCCTGGTGGCCAGCCCAAACCACTCCAGGGGGCTGAGGGAAAACCAGGCTTCTTTGGAGACCTGGTAAGCCAGGGCCACGATGAGGCAGTTAACCGGGTCATCGAAGATGATCCATGCGACATAGGCGAACATGCCCATGTAGAGCCGCTTCGGGACTGAGTAGATGAGGAAGACACACACCGGGTAGGTCCTGACAGCCAGCGTGATGGCTGTATAGTAGCAATACAGTAGCATCTTCCCCACTTCGGTTAAGTTGAAGGGCTTGATTTGTGCCATGTCCGTCATTGCTCGTTCCAAGTGGCCAACCTCAAAGATCAGGTAGATGTTGGTCACTAGGATCATGTACGATCAGTCCCGGCTAATCGGTGACACCCCCCCCAGGCTCGATCCTGGTTACTCGGTGAAACCCCCCCGGCTAATCGGTGACACCCCCCAGGCTCGGTCCTGGCTAATCAGTGACACCCCCCCCGGCTAATCGGTGACGCCCCCCCGGTCTCAGTCCCTGCTAATCGGTGACACCCCCCACAGGCTCGATCCCGGTTAATCGGTGACACCTCCCCGGCTAATCGGTGAAACCCCCCGGGCTCGGTCCCGGCTAATCGGTGACACCCCCCCGGCTAATCGGTGAAACCCCCCCGGTCTCAGTCCCGGCTAATCGGTGACACCCCCCCCCGGGCTCGATCCCGGCTAATCGGTGACACCCCCCCGGCTAATCGATGAAAACCCCCCGGTCTCAGTCCCGGCTAATCGGTGACACCCCCCCCCGGGCTCGATCCCGGCTAATCGGTGACACCCCCCTAGCTAATCGGTGACCCCCCCCCGGCTCGGTCCTGGCTAATCAGTGACACCCCCCCCTGGGATCGATCCTGGCTAATCGGTGACACCCCCCCGGGCTCGGTCCCGGCTAATCGGTGACACTCCCCCCCCATCTCAGTCCCGGTTAATCGGTGACACCCCCCTGGCTAATCGGTGACACCCCCCGGGCTCGGTCCTGGCTAATTGGTGACACCCCCCCGCCTAATCGGTGACACCACCCCCCGGTCTCAGTCCCGACTAATCGGTGACACTCCCCCCCCGGTCTCAGTCCCGGCTAATCGGTGACACTCCCCCCCGGTCTCAGTCCCGGCTAATCGGTGACACGCCCCCACAGGCTCGATCCCGGGTTAATCGGTGACACCTCCCGGGTTAATCGGTGACACCCCCCCCGGCTAATCGGTGACACCCCCCGGTCTCAGTCCCGGCTAATCGGTGACACCCCCCCCGGGCTCGATCCTGGCTAATCGGTGACACCCCCCCGGTCTCAGTCCCGGCTAATCGATGACACCTCCCCGGCTAATCGGTGACACCCCCCCGGGCTCGGTCCTGGCTAATCGGTGACACCTCCCTGCCTAATCGGTGACACCCCCCCCGGTCTCGGTCCTGGCTAATCAGTGACACCCCCCGGCTAATCGGTGACACCCCCCGGTCTCAGTCCCGGCTAATCGGTGACACCCCCTCCGGGCTCGATCCTGGCTAATCGGTGACACCCCCTCCCGGCTAATCAGTTACACCCCCCCGGGCTCGGTCCTGGCTAATCAGTGACACCCCCCGGCTAATCGGTGACACCCCCCGGTCTCAGTCCCGGCTAATCGGTGACACCCCCCCCACAAGCTTGATCCCGGATAATCGGTGACACCTCCCCGACTAATCGGTGACACCCCCCAGCTAATCGGTGACACCCCCCCCCGGGCTCGATCCTGGCTAATCGGTGACACCCCCCCGGGCTCCGTCCCGGCTAATCGGTAACCCCCCCGTCTCAGTCCCGGTTAATCGGTGACACCCCCCCCCGGCTAATCGGTGACACCCCCCCGGGCTCGGTCCTGGCTAATCGGTGACACCCCCCCGCCTAATCGGTGACACCCCCCCCGGTCTCAGTCCCGGCTAATCGGTGACACCCCCCCGGGCTCGATCCTGGCTAATCGGTGACACCCCCCGGGCTCGGGCCCGGCTAATCGGTGACAATCCCCCCCCGTCTCAGTCCCTGCTAATCGGTGACACCCCCCCCCCGGCTAATCGGTGACACCCACCCGGGCTCGGTCCTGGCTAATCGGTGACACCCCCCGCCTAATCGGTGACACCCCCCCGGTCTCAGTCCCGGCTAATCGGTGATACCACCCCCCCGGTCTCAGTCCCGGCTAATCGGTGACATCCCCCCCCGGTCTCAGTCCCGGCTAATCGGTGACACCCCCCCTGTCTCAGTCCCGGCTAATCGGTGACACCCCCAGGCTAATCGGTGACACCCCCCCCGGTCTCAGTCCCGGCTAATCGGTGACAACCCCCCCGGGCTCGATCCCGGCTAATCGGTGACACCCCCCCCCCAGCTAATCGGTGACACCCCCCCGGGCTCGATCCTGGCTAATCGGTGACACCCCCGGGCTCGGTCCTGGCTAATCCGTGACACTCCCCCCCCCCCCGTCTCAGTCCCGGTTAATCGGTGACACCCCCCCCGGCTCGGTCCTGACCAATTGGTGACACCCCCCCGCCTAATCGGTGACACCCCCCCCGGTCTCAGTCCCGGCTAATCGGTGACACCCCTCCGGGCTCGATCCCGGCTAATTGGTGACACCCCCCCCCCGCCTAATCGGTGACACCCCCCCCCCCCCGGTCTCAGTCCCGGTTAATCGGTGACACACACCCCCGGTCTCAGTCCCGGCTAATCGGTGACACCCCCCACAGGCTCGATCCCGGGTTAATCGGTGACACCTCCCGGGTTAATCGGTGACACCCCCCGGCTAATCGGTGACACCCCCCCCGGCTCGGTCCTGGCTAATCGGTGACACCCCCCCCGCCTAATCGGTGACACCCCCCCGGGCTCGATCCTGGCTAATCAGTGACACCCCCCGGGCTCGGGCCCGGCTAATCGGTGACACTCCCCCCCCCCGTCTCAGTCCCTGTTAATCGGTGACACCCCCCCCGGCTAATCGGTGACACCCACCCGGGCTCGGTCCTGGCTAATTGGTGACACCCCCCGCCTAATCGGTGACACCCCCCCGGTCTCAGTCCCGGCTAATCGGTGATACCCCCCCCCCAGTCTCAGTCCGGCTAATCGGTGACACCCCCCGGGTTAATCGGTGACACCCCCCCCGGCTAATCGGTGACACCCCCCCCGGTCTCAGTCCCGGCTAATCGGTGACACCCCCCCCCGGTCTCAGTCCCGGCTAATCGGTGACACCCCCCCCCCCCGGGCTCGATCCTGGCTAATCGGTGGACACCCCCCCCGGTCTCAGTTCCGGCTAATCGGTGACACCCCCCCGGGCTCGATCCTGGCTAATCGGTGACACCCCCGGGCTCGGTCCTGGCTAATCCGTGACACTCCCCCCCCCCCCGTCTCAGTCCCGGTTAATCGGTGACACCCCCCCGGGCTCGGTCCTGACCAATTGGTGACACCCCCCCCGCCTAATCGGTGACACCCCCCCCCGGTCTCAGTCCCGGCTAATCGGTGACACCCCTCCGGGCTCGATCCCGGCTAATTGGTGACACCCCCCCCCGCCTAATCGGTGACACCCCCCCCCCCCGGTCTCAGTCCCGGCTAATCGGTGACACTCCCCCCCCGGTCTCAGTCCCGGCTAATCGGTGACACACACCCCCGGTCTCAGTCCCGGCTAATCGGTGACACCCCCCACAGGCTCGATCCCGGGTTAATCGGTGACACCTCCCGGGTTAATCGGTGACACCCCCCCCCCGGCTAATCGGTGACACCCCCCCGGGCTCGGTCCCGGCTAATCGGTGACACCCCCCTCCCGGCTAATCGGTGACACACCTCCCCGGGCTCGATCCTGGCTAATCGGTGACACCCCCCGGGCTTAGTCCCGGTTAATCGGTGACACCCCCCCCCGGCTAATCGGTGACACCACCCCGGGCTCGGTCCTGGCTAATCGGTGACACCCCCCCCCCGCCTAATCGGTGACACCCCCCCCGGGCTCGGGCCCGGCTAATCGGTGACACTCCCCCCCCGTCTCAGTCCCGGTTAATCGGTGACACCCCCCGGGCTCGGGCCCGGCTAATAGGTGACACTCCCCCCCGTCTCAGTCCCGGTTAATCGGTGACACCCCCCGGCTAATCGGTGACACCCCCCCCGGTCTCAGTCCCGGCTAATCGGTGACACCCCCCCGCGCTCGATCCCGGCTAATCGGTGACACCCCCCCAGCTAATCGGTGACACCCCACCCCCGGCTTGGTCCCGGCTAATCGGTGACACCCCCCCCCGGGCTCGATCCTGGCTAATCGGTGACACCCCCCCGGGCTTGGTCCCGGCTAATCGGTGACACCCCTCCGGGCTCGATCCCGGCTAATTGGTGACACCCCCCCCCGCCTAATCGGTGACACCCCCCCCCCCGGTCTCAGTCCCGGCTAATCGGTGACACTCCCCCCCCCGGTCTCAGTCCCGGCTAATCGGTGACACTCCCCCCCCGGTCTCAGTCCCGGCTAATCGGTGACACACACCCCCGGTCTCAGTCCGGCTAATCGGTGACACCCCCCACAGGCTCGATCCCGGGTTAATCGGTGACACCTCCCGGGTTAATCGGTGACACCCCCCGGCTAATCGGTGACACCCCCCCCGGCTCGGTCCTGGCTAATCGGTGACACCCCCCCGCCTAATCGGTGACACCCCCCCGGGCTCGATCCTGGCTAATCAGTGACACCCCCCGGGCTCGGGCCCGGCTAATCGGTGACACTCCCCCCCCCGTCTCAGTCCCTGTTAATCGGTGACACCCCCCCCGGCTAATCGGTGACACCCACCCGGGCTCGGTCCTGGCTAATTGGTGACACCCCCCGCCTAATCGGTGACACCCCCCCGGTCTCAGTCCCGGCTAATCGGTGATACCCCCCCCCAGTCTCAGTCCCGGCTAATCGGTGACACCCCCCGGGTTAATCGGTGACACCCCCCCCGCTAATCGGTGACACCCCCCCCGGTCTCAGTCCCGGCTAATCGGTGACACCCCCCCCCGGTCTCAGTCCCGGCTAATCGGTGACACCCCCCCCCCCGGGCTCGATCCTGCTAATCGGTGACACCCCCCCGGTCTCAGTTCCGGCTAATCGGTGACACCCCCCCCACAGGCTCAATCCCGGGTTAATCGGTGACACCTCCCGGGTTAATCGGTGACACCCCCCCCCCCGGCTAATCGGTGACACCCCCCCGGGCTCGGTCCCGGCTAATCGGTGACACCCCCCTCCCGGCTAATCGGTGACACACCTCCCCGGGCTCGATCCTGGCTAATCGGTGACACCCCCCCGGCTTAGTCCCGGTTAATCGGTGACACCCCCCCCCGGCTAATCGGTGACACCACCCCGGGCTCGGTCCTGGCTAATCGGTGACACCCCCCCCCGCCTAATCGGTGACACCCCCCCGGGCTCGGGCCCGGCTAATCGGTGACACTCCCCCCCGTCTCAGTCCCGGTTAATCGGTGACACCCCCCGGGCTCGGGCCCGGCTAATAGGTGACACTCCCCCCCGTCTCAGTCCCGGTTAATCGGTGACACCCCCCGGCTAATCGGTGACACCCCCCCCGGTCTCAGTCCCGGCTAATCGGTGACACCCCCCCTGCGCTCGATCCCGGCTAATCGGTGACACCCCCCCAGCTAATCGGTGACACCCCACCCCCCCGGCTTGGTCCCGGCTAATCGGTGACACCCCCCCCCGGGCTCGATCCTGGCTAATCGGTGACACCCCCCCGGGCTTGGTCCCGGCTAATCGGTGACACCCCTCCGGGCTCGATCCCGGCTAATTGGTGACACCCCCCCCGCCTAATCGGTGACACCCCCCCCCCCCGGTCTCAGTCCCGGCTAATCGGTGACACTCCCCCCCCGGTCTCAGTCCCGGCTAATCGGTGACACTCCCCCCCGGTCTCAGTCCCGGCTAATCGGTGACACCCCCCACAGGCTCGATCCGGGTTAATCGGTGACACCTCCCGGGTTAATCGGTGACACCCCCCCGGCAAATCGGTGACACCCCCCCGGCTCGGTCCTGGCTAATCGGTGACACCCCCCCCGCCTAATCGGTGACACCCCCCCGGGCTCGATCCTGGCTAATCAGTGACACCCCCCGGGCTCGGGCCCCGGCTAATCGGTGACACTCCCCCCCCCCGTCTCAGTCCCTGTTAATCGGTGACACCCCCCCCCGGCTAATCGGTGACACCCACCCGGGCTCGGTCCTGGCTAATTGGTGACACCCCCCGCCTAATCGGTGACACCCCCCCCGGTCTCAGTCCCGGCTAATCGGTGATACCCCCCCCCCAGTCTCAGTCCCGGCTAATCGGTGACCACCCCCCGGGTTAATCGGTGACACCCCCCCCGGCTAATCGGTGACACCCCCCCCGGTCTCAGTCCCGGCTAATCGGTGACACCCCCCCGGTCTCAGTCCCGGCTAATCGGTGACACACCCCCCCCCGGGCTCGATCCTGGCTAATCGGTGACACCCCCCCGGTCTCAGTTCCGGCTAATCGGTGACACCCCCCCACAGGCTCGATCCCGGGTTAATCGGTGACACCTCCCGGGTTAATCGGTGACACACCCCCCCCCCCGCTAATCGGTGACACCCCCCCCGGGCTCGGTCCCGGCTAATCGGTGACACCCCCCTCCGGCTAATCGGTGACACACCTCCCCGGGCTCGATCCTGGCTAATCGGTGACACCCCCCCGGGCTTAGTCCCGGTTAATCGGTGACACCCCCCCCCGGCTAATCGGTGACACCACCCCGGCTCGGTCCTGGCTAATCGGTGACACCCCCCCCCGCCTAATCGGTGACACCCCCCCGGGCTCGGGCCCGGCTAATCGGTGACACTCCCCCCCGTCTCAGTCCCGGTTAATCGGTGACACCCCCCGGGCTCGGGCCCGGCTAATAGGTGACACTCCCCCCCGTCTCAGTCCCGTTTAATCGGTGACACCCCCCGCTAATCGGTGACACCCCCCCCGGTCTCAGTCCCGGCTAATCGGTGACACCCCCCCTGCGCTCGATCCCGGCTAATCGGTGACACCCCCCCAGCTAATCGGTGACACCCCACCCCCCGGCTTGGTCCCGGCTAATCGGTGACACCCCCCCCCGGGCTCGATCCTGGCTAATCGGTGACACCCCCCCGGGCTTGGTCCCGGCTAATCGGTGACACTCCCCCCCGTCTCAGTCCCGGTTAATCGGTGACACCCCCCCCGGCTAATCGGTGACACCACCCGGGCTCGGTCCTGGCTAATCGGTGACACCCCCCCGCCTAATCGGTGACACCCCCCCCGGTCTCAGTCCCGGCTAATCGGTGACACCCCCACTGGGCTCGTCCCGGCTAATCGGTGACACCCCCCCAGCTAATCGGTGACACCCCCCCCCGGCTCGGTACCAGCTAATCGGTGACACCCCCCTCCGGGCTCGATCCTGGCTAATCGGGTGGACACCCCTCCGGGCTCGGTCCCGGCCAATGGGTGACACTCCCCCCCCGTCTCAGTCCCGGTTAATCGGTGACCACCACCCCCGGCTATTCGGTGACACCCCCCTGGGACTCGGTCCTGGCTAATCGGGACAACCTCCCGCCTAATCGGTGACACCCCCCCGGTCTCAGTCCCGGCTAATCGGTGACACCCCCCCGGTCTCAGTCCCGGCTAATCGGTGACACCCCCTCCGGGCTCGATCCTGGCTAATCGGTGACACTCCCCCCCGTCTCAGTCCCGGTTAATCGGTGACACCCCCCCCCGGCTAATCGGTGACACCACCCCGGGCTCGGTCCTGGCTAATCGGTGACACCCCCCCGCCTAATCGGTGACACCCCCCCGGCCTCTCAGTCCCGGCTAATCGGTGACACCCCCACTGGGCTCGTCCCGGCTAATCGGTGACACCCCCCCAGCTAATCGGTGACACCCCCCCCCCGGCTCGGTACCAGCTAATCGGTGACACCCCCCTCCGGGCTCGATCCTGGCTAATCGGTGACACCCCTCCGGGCTCGGTCCCGGCCAATGGGTGACACTCCCCCCCCCGTCTCAGTCCCGGTTAATCGGTGACCACCACCCCCGGCTAATCGGTGACACCCCCCTGGGCTCGGTCCTGGCTAATCGGGACACCCCTCCCGCCTAATCGGTGACACCCCCCCGGTCTCAGTCCCGGCTAATCGGTGACACCCCCCCCCGGTCTCAGTCCCGGCTAATCGGTGACACCCCCTCCGGGCTCGATCCTGGCTAATCGGTGACACCCCCTCCCGGCTAATCAGTTACACCCCCCCGGGCTCGGTCCTGGCTAATCAGTGACACCCCCCGGCTAATCGGTGACACCCCCCGGTCTCAGTCCCGGCTAATCGGTGACACCCCCCCACAAGCTTGATCCCGGCTAATCGGTGACACCCCCCCGGCTAATCGGTGACACCCCCCAGCTAATCGGTGACAACCCCCCCCGGGCTCGATCCTGGCTAATCGGTGACACCCCCCCCGGCTCCGTCCCGGCTAATCGGTAACCCCCCCGTCTCAGTCCCGGTTAATCGGTGACACCCCCCGCCTAATCGGTGACACCCCCCCCCGGTCTCAGTCCCGGCTAATCGGTGACACCCCCCCGGGCTCGATCCTGGCTAATCGGTGACACCCCCCTGTGACGAACTGGGCCTGTTCTCACTGTGGTCTGTGAATGCTGACAGGGGAGTGTGCTGGGATAGTCTGCATTGGAGGATGGGATCGGCCCGGGGGCGCATTCCTGGGAGTGTAACATGAGAACCCAGGAAGGGGTTGAAGGCCAGGTGACTCCTTAGCCCGGGAAACTGAACAAAGGCGGTGGGAGGGGTCGCTGAAGGCAGAGTGCTGGAAGCGAGCTGGAGAGATGGCTGGGAGACAGAGATGGCTCTGACCCCCCCCGAAGGGGGGCGGGCTGGGATGCCCTGGGACCCCCAAGCTGGACTTAACTGAGGGGGTCCTGTTGTCCTGTGCCTGCAAGACCTGTCTTGGACTGTATTCCTGTCATCCAAATAAACCTCTGCTTTACTGGCTGGCTGAGAGTCATGGTGAATCGCAGGAAGCCGGGGGTGCAGGGCCCTGAGTCCCCCAATACTCCGTGACAACTGGTGCAGCGGTGGGATCTACTGCACCCCGTGGACGGCGCTTCCTGCAGTAAGTGACTGGGGAGCAGTAAAACGAAGGGGGATTGACGGGGACCAGGCACGCTGAAGAGTGGGAGAGAGACGGTTATTACCCCTGGGAGTGTGTGACCAGCGAGAAGGACTTTTGCAGTAACAGGGTCCCCCGGGGGATCGCAGCGAGTGGTCCCAGGGGCGGAGGAGTCTGCAGCTCGACCCTGGCAGAGAGGTGGTGACCTCGAGAAGGGCTGGCACACTAGGGGTCCCCCTGGGAACTGTGGGGAGCTGTGAGCACACAGGCCGGTGAGTGGCCAGCAGGAAGATGTATGCCAAGCGGCTTAAGAGCGACCTGGTGGAGCTGTGCAAGCAGAGGCGGCTGCGCATTGGGAGGCTCACCAAAGAACAGCTCATTGCCCAGCTGGAGGCGGAAGATCGCGCGAATGAACTGATCCCTGTGTCTCAGGGAAGCAGCCTGGCAAATGCAGCGCAGGCACCAGTGTCTGTCCCCAGCTGGGAGTGGTCAGCCCGCTGCTGAGGGCTTCCCGAGACCCCTCCTTCCTATGCCTAGGGGAAGGGTGGGGAGGAGCCCAGCAAATACCGAAGGCGCCGTGACCCCCCCGGCCAGCGGGGGGTCCCCCCCGGCGAAGCTCGCCGGCCAGCAGAGGATCCTCCCGGCGACGTTCGGCATCCGGGGAGCGGAATTGGCTGGAATGGGAGAAAGAGCTAAAACTGAGGGAGCTGGAGGATCGTGAACAACAGAGACAGCATGAAGAGAGACAGCGTCAGCATGAACGGGAGGAGAAAGAGAGACAGCATCAGCGTGAACGGGAGGAGAAAGAGAGACAGCATCAGCGTGAAGAGAGACAGAGACAGCATGAACGGGAGGAGAATGAGAGACAGAGACAGCATGAAGAGAGACAGAGACAGGAGAATGAGAGACAGCGTCAGCATGACCTGGAACTGGCGAGATTGAAGGGCAGCGAACCCCCGGCTGCGGTGAGTGAGGGGGGACCCAGGACTGCACGGAGCTTTGATAAGTGCATCATGGCCCCATACAAGGAGGGGGAGGACATGGATGACTTCCTGGAGGCCTTTGAGACGGCCTGCGAGCTGCACCGGGTGGATCCCGCGGACAGACTCCGGGTCCTTACCCCCTTACTGGACCCCAAATCCGTGGCATTGTACCGCCAACTGGGAGAGGCAGAGAAAGGGGACTACGAACTATTCAAAAAGGCCCTGCTACGAGAGTTTGGGCTGACTCCTGAGATGTACCGGGAAAGGTTCCGGAGTCAAGATAAAACCCCTGAGATCTCATATCTGCAACTAGCCGTCCGCATGGAAGGATACGCCAGCAAGTGGGCTGGTGGGGCCCAGACGAAGGAGGACCTGATTAAACTGCTGGTACTGGAGCAACTGTATGAGCGGTGCCCATCCGACCTGAGGCTGTGGTTGGTGGACAGAAAGCCAGAGAACCCGCGACACGCCGGGCAGCTGGCTGATGAGTTTGTAAAGAGCCGGTCAGGGGGTGGCAGGGAGGAGCCCCAAAGGAACAGGCCCGCCGCGATGCAGAGAGAGAGTCACCCTGGGACCTCCCAAAGGGGGAATATTGGGAATCCCCTCCCCCGGGAAATGCCCAGCATCAGGGACAACCGACCGGCTCGAGGGGACCCACGGGACCTGAGCTGCTATTACTGCGGCCGAAGAGGCCACGTTCGGGCCCAGTGCCCCAAGCTCAAGGACAGACTGAGCAGACCGAACCCGCACCGGGTTAACTTGGTAGAGGCCCAGACGGACGAGGGGCAGGCTTTTCACGCAAGAGGGGCTGGCAGCTTATCAACTGCTCAAGAAAGAGAAGGGCCCCAGGCCAGCTTCTCTGGGGGGCCAGATGCTCCGGATTCAAAGTTCTCCGTTTACAGGGTTGGCGCGGGGCTGTCCCTGCGGAGCGAGTGCCTTGTTCCCCTGGAGGTGGATGGGAAGAAAGTTTATGGATACTGGGACACGGGCGCAGAGGTGTGTGACGGAGCAGGGAGCAGGGCAGATTTGACCTGGGAATGTTGCAGGGGGGTTGCAGTGGGGATGTGGGACTTCCCTTGAAGGGAGCTACCTGAGCTGTAACCTGAGCCAGGAACGGGGGTGGGGAGAATTAACACCTTCTGCCCGGGAGACTGAACAAAGGAGAGGAGCAGCGGGAGGGGCTGGGAGTTTAGTTTCAGTTTGGGCTGGGTGGTGCAACGCAGGGAACCCCAAGCTGGGGTCTAAGCTCCCTGAACCTCCCAGAGGGACCTAATTGAGGGGGGTCTGGTCGTACCTACACGCTCTGCTTGAGACTGTGTTCCTGTCCTTAAATAAACCTTCTGCTTTACTGGCTGGCTGAGAGTCGCAGTGAATCTCGGGAAGAGGGGTGCAGGGCCCTAACTCCCCCACAATCCGCAACAACTGGTGGCAGCGGCGGGATCTACTGCACCCCGTGGACGGCGCTTCCTGCAGTAAGTGACTGGGGAGCAGTAAAACGAAGGGGGATTGACGGGGACCAGGCGTGCTGAAGAGTGAGAGAGAGACGGTTATTACCCCTGGGAGTGTGTGACCAGCGAGAAGGACTTTTGCAGTAACAGGGTCCCCCGGGGGGATCGCAGCGAGTGGTCCCAGGGGCGGAGGAGTCTGCAGCTCGACCCTGGCAGAGAGGTGGTGACCTCGAGAAGGGCTGGCACACTAGGGGTCCCCCTGGGAACTGTGGGGAGCTGTGAGCACACAGGCCGGTGAGTGGCCAGCAGGAAGATGTATGCCAAGCGGCTTAAGAGCGACCTGGTGGAGCTGTGCAAGCAGAGGCGGCTGCGCATTGGGAGGCTCACCAAAGAACAGCTCATTGCCCAGCTGGAGGCGGAAGATCGTGCGAATGAACTGATCCCTGTGTCTCAGGGAAGCAGCCTGGCAAATGCAGCGCAGGCACCAGTGTCTGTCCCAGCTGGGAGTGGTCAGCCCGCTGCTGAGGGCTTCCCGAGACCCCTCCTTCCTATGCCTAGGGGAAGGGTGGGGAGGAGCCCAGCAAATACCGAAGGCGCTGTGACCCCCCCGGCCAGCAGGGGGTCCCCCCGGCGAAGCTCGCCGGCCAGCAGAGGATCCTCCCGGCGACGTTCGGCATCCGGGGAGCGGAATTGGCTGGAATGGGAGAAAGAGCTAAAACTGAGAGAGCTGGAGGATCGTGAACGACAGAGACAGCATGAACGGGAGGAGAATGAGAGACAGAGACAGCATGAAGAGAGACAGAGACAGCATGACCTGGAACTGGCGAGATTGAAGGGCAGCGAACCCCCGGCTGCGGTGAGTGAGGGGGGACCCAGGACTGCACGGAGCTTTGATAAGTGCATCATGGCCCCATACAAGGAGGGGGAGGACATGGATGACTTCCTGGAGGCCTTTGAGACGGCCTGCGAGCTGCACCGGGTGGATCCCGCAGACAGACTCCGGGTCCTTACCCCCTTACTGGACCCCAAATCCGTGGCATTGTACCGCCAACTGGGAGAGGCAGAGAAAGGGGACTACGAACTATTCAAAAAGGCCCTGCTACGAGAGTTTGGGCTGACTCCTGAGATGTACCGGGAACGGTTCCGGGGTCAAGATAAAACCCCTGAGATCTCATATTTGCAACTAGCCGTCCGCATGGAAAGATACGCCAGCAAGTGGGCTGGTGGGGCCCAGACGAAGGAGGACCTGATTAAACTGCTGGTACTGGAGCAACTGTATGAGCGGTGCCCATCCGACCTGAGGCTGTGGTTGGTGGACAGAAAGCCAGAGAACCCGCGACACGCCGGGCAGCTGGCTGATGAGTTTGTAAAGAGCCGGTCAGGGGGTGGCAGGGAGGAGCCCCAAAGGAACAGGCCCGCCGCGATGCAGAGAGAGAGTCACCCTGGGACCTCCCAAAGGGGGAATATGGGGAATCCCCTCCCACGGGGAAGGCCCAGCATCAGGGACAACCGACCGGCTCGAGGGGACCCACGGGACCTGAGCTGCTATTACTGCGGCCGAAGAGGCCACGTTCGGGCCCAGTGCCCCAAGCTCAAGGACAGACTGAGCAGACCGAACCCGCACCGGGTTAACTTGGTAGAGGCCCAGACGGACGAGGGGCAGGCTTCCCACGCAAGAGGGGCTGGCAGCTTATCAACTGCTCAAGAGAGAGAAGGGCCCCCGGCCAGCTTCTCTGGGGGGCCAGATGCTCCGGATTCAAAGTTCTCCGTTTACAGGGTTGGCGCGGGGCTGTCCCTGCGGAGCGAGTGCCTTGTTCCCCTGGAGGTGGATGGGAAGAAAGTTTATGGATACTGGGACACGGGCGCAGAGGTGACACTGGCCCGGCCCGAGGTGGTGGCCCCAGATCGGGTGGTGCCCAACACCTTCCTGACCCTGACCGGGGTGGGCGGGACCCCATTCAAGGTTCCCGTAGCGAGGGTACACCTGAAATGGGGGGCCAAGGAGGGCCCCAAGGACGTGGGAGTGCACCACCATTTGCCCACTGAGGTGTTGATGGGGGGGGACCTAGAGGACTGGCCAAGCAGCCCCCAGACCGCCTTAGTCGTGACCCGTAGCCAGAGCCGGCGAGGGGCACTACGCCCTGACCTTGGGAAGGATGTCCCACCGGAGGCACCGAACCCTTCCCGGGTGGGGAGGGAACACCCAAGGACAGGCCGCGGGGTGGCTGGGGCTTCCGACCCAGCCGACGAGAGGGAGCAGGTCCCCATCCCTTCCTCAGCCGCCGAGTTCCAGGCCGAGTTGCAGAAGGACCCCTCCCTGCGGAAGCTAAGGGGCCTGGCTGACCTCAGTGTGGGACAGACCATGAGGAGAGGATGCAAGGAGAGGTTCCTGTGGGAGAAGGGGTTCCTCTACCGAGAGTGGGCTCCCCCGGGGGAAGTGGAGTCGTGGGGGATCAGGAGGCAGCTGGTGGTTCCCCAGAAGTTTCGCCACAAGCTACTGTACCTGGCCCATGACATCCCTCTCGCAGGGCACCAGGGGATCCGGCGCACCAGGCAGAGGCTGCTACAGAACTTTTACTGGCCCGGGGTCTTCACCAACGTCCGGCAGTACTGCCGATCCTGTGACCCCTGCCAGAGGGTGGGGAAGGCCCGGGACAAGGGGAAGGCAGCATTGAGACCTTTGCCCATCATAGAGGAGCCTTTCCAGAAGGTGGCCATGGACATAGTGGGACCTCTCAGCAAGACGACCCGGTCTGGGAAGAAATACATCCTGGTGGTGGTAGATTTCGCCACCCGCTACCCCGAGGCAGTGCCCTTATCGTCCATTGAAGCAGACACTGTGGCGGATGCGCTGCTGACCATTTTCAGCCGAGTGGGGTTCCCCAAGGAAGTCTTGACGGACCAAGGGTCCAACTTCATGTCGGCCCTACTCCGGTGCTTGTGGGAGAGATGTGGGGTCCGGCACAACTGGGCCTCAGCATATCACCCCCAATCCAACGGGCTGGTGGAGAGGTTCAATGGGACGCTAAAAATGATGCTGAAAACATTTATGAATCAGCACCCGCAGGACTGGGACAAGTACTTACCTCACCTGCTGTTTGCGTACAGGGAGGTACCCCAGGAGTCTACCGGGTTTTCGCCTTTCGAACTGCTATATGGAAGGCGGGTAAGGGGGCCCCTCGACCTGATGAGAGACGAATGGGAGGGGAAGGCCACTCCTGACGGAGAGTCGGTGGTGGAGTATGTCCTGACCTTCCGGGAACGACTTGCCGAGCTCATGGGCCTGGCCAGGGAGAATCTGGCCAGAGCCCAGAGGAAGCAGAAGGTCTGGTATGACCGCACAGCACGGGCCCGCGCCTTCGCCACTGGGGATCAGGTGATGGTCCTCATCCCCGTGAGGAAAAACAAACTCCAGGCCGCCTGGGAAGGGCCCTTCAAGGTTGTCAAGCAACTAAACGAGGTAAACTATGTGGTGGAGCTGTCGAACCGGGCACACCACCACCGGGTGTACCATGTGAATATGATGAAGCCATATTATGACAGGGGGAATATGGTGTTGGCCGTGTGTGGACAGTGGGAGGGGCAGGGAGATGACCCTTTAGTAGATCTATTCCCTGGGACAAGAGTTGGCTTCCCCCTGGAAGCAATTCCCCTCTCTGATCGGCTAACCCCTGCCCAGCGAGCTGAGATCGGAGGGGTGCTGCATCTGTACCAGCAGCTGTTTTCCAACCAGCCTGGACGCACTAATCTGACTGTCCACCGGGTGCAGACAGGATCGCACCCGCCTATAAAATGCTCCCCCTTCCGAGCCACAGGGAAAACTGCTCAGGACCTGGAAAGAGAGGTCAATGACATGCTGGCTTTGGGGGTGATCCAGCCGTCTTCCAGCCCTTGGGCCTCGCCGGTGGTGCTGGTCCCCAAAAAGGACGGGTCGATCCGGTTCTGTGTGGACTATCGGAAGCTCAATGCCATCACTGTAGCCGATGCCTACCCCATGCCCAGGCCGGACGAGCTCCTAGACAAGCTGGGAGGTGCTCGGTACCTTACCACCATGGATCTTACAAAGGGCTATTGGCAAGTGCCGCTGGATGCAGATGCCAGGCTGAAATCGGCCTTTGTCACCCCTCTGGGGCTCTATGAGTTCCTGACCCTGCCCTTCGGCCTCAAGGGAGCGCCGGCCACCTTCCAGCGCCTGGTGGATCAGCTACTGAGGGGGATGGAGAGTTTTGCCGTGGCGTATATCGATGACATCTGTGTCTTTAGCCAGACCTGGGAGGACCACATATCCCAGGTTAGACAAGTGCTGGACCGACTCCAGAAGGCTGGGCTGACCGTAAAACCGGAGAAGTGCAAGGTGGGGATGGCTGAGGTATCCTACCTAGGCCACCGGGTGGGAAGCGGCTGCCTAAAGCCGGAACCAGCCAAAGTGGAGGTGATCAGAGACTGGCCCGCTCCTCAAACCAAAAAGCAGGTCCAAGCCTTTATTGGGATGGCAGGGTACTATCGGAGGTTCGTGCCCCACTTTAGCGCCATAGCCGCCCCCATCACTGAGCTGTGCAAGAAGGGGAAGCCAGACAAAGTGGTCTGGACCGAGGAGTGCCAGGAGGCTCTCCGGGCGCTGAAGGAGGCTCTGGTCAGTGGCCCAGTTCTGGCAAACCCAGACTTTGACAAGCCCTTTATGGTGTTCACCGACGCCTCAGACACAGGACTGGGGGCGGTGTTAATGCAGGAGGATGAAAAGGGGGAGAGACACCCCATCGTGTACCTGAGCAAGAAGTTACTACCCCGGGAGCAGAACTACGCGGCCATCGAGAAGGAATGCCTGGCCATGGTGTGGGCCCTCAAGAAACTAGAGCCATATCTCTTTGGGCGTCACTTCACCGTGCACACCGACCACTCTCCCCTGACCTGGCTGCACCAGATGAAAGGAGCCAACGCCAAGCTCCTGAGATGGAGCCTGCTCCTGCAGGATTATGACATGGACGTGGTCCATGTGAAGGGACGTGACAACCTGATAGCGGACGCGTTGTCCCGGAGAGGGAGCCCTGAACTTCCCCAGGTCACTGGTCAGAGTGACCCCGCTCAGTTCAGTCTCGAAGGGGGGAGAGATGTGACGGAGCAGGGAGCAGGGCAGATTTGACCTGGGAATGT
This sequence comes from Chrysemys picta bellii, assembly GCF_011386835.1. Classification (NCBI taxonomy): domain Eukaryota; kingdom Metazoa; phylum Chordata; order Testudines; family Emydidae; genus Chrysemys; species Chrysemys picta. The sequence continues at coordinate 54,658,899 of NC_088794.1, read as the reverse complement.
TGCAGGGGGGTTGCAGTGGGGATGTGGGACTTCCCTTGAAGGGAGCTACCTGAGCTGTAACCTGAGCCAGGAACGGGGGTGGGGAGAATTAACACCTTCTGCCCGGGAGACTGAACAAAGGAGAGGAGCAGCGGGAGGGGCTGGGAGTTTAGTTTCAGTTTGGGCTGGGTGGTGCAACGCAGGGAACCCCAAGCTGGGGTCTAAGCTCCCTGAACCTCCCAGAGGGACCTAATTGAGGGGGGTCTGGTCGTACCTACACGCTCTGCTTGAGACTGTGTTCCTGTCCTTAAATAAACCTTCTGCTTTACTGGCTGGCTGAGAGTCGCAGTGAATCTCGGGAAGAGGGGTGCAGGGCCCTAACTCCCCCACAATCCGCAACAAGGTGACACTGGCCCGGCCCGAGGTGGTGGCCCCAGATCGGGTGGTGCCCAACACCTTCCTGACCCTGACCGGTGTGGGCGGGACCCCATTCAAGGTTCCCGTAGCGAGGGTACACCTGAAATGGGGGGCCAAGGAGGGCCCCAAGGACGTGGGAGTGCACCACCATTTGCCCACTGAGGTGTTGATGGGGGGGGACCTAGAGGACTGGCCAAGCAGCCCCCAGACCGCCTTAGTTGTGACCCGCAGTCAGAGCCGGCGAGGGGCACTGCGCCCTGGCCTTGAGGGGGGTGCCTTGCCTGAGGCGCAGGACCCTAACCTGGTGGGGAGGGAACGCCCAGGGACACGGCTCAGGGAGGCTGCAGCTTCGGACCCAGCGGGCGAGAAAGAGCAGGTGGCCACCCCTGTCCCAGCTGCTGAGTTCCAGGCCGAGTTACAGAGAGATCCCTCCTTGCGGAAGATAAGGGACCTGGCCGACCTCAATGCGGTACAGACCATGGGACGAGGTGGCCGGAAAAGGTTCCTGTGGGAGAAGGGGTTCCTGTACCGAGAATGGGCTCCCCCAGGGAAAATGGAGTCAGGGGGGATCAGGAGGCAGCTGGTGGTACCCCAGAAGTATCGCCGCCAGCTGCTGTGCCGGGCCCATGACATTCCTCTCTCAGGGCACCAGGGAACCTGGCGTACCCAGCAGAGGCTGCTACGGAGCTTTTACTGGCCTGGGGTCTTTGTTACTGTCCGACAGTACTGCGGATCCTGTGACCTCTGTCAGAGGGGGAGGAAAGCCTGGGACAAGGGGAAAACGGCTTTAGGACCCTTGCCCAGCATAGAGGAGCCTTTCCGGAGGGTGGCCAAGGTAAAAAGGGCGGCTCTGAACCAAGAGAGCCCAAAGCACAGACCTCCAGACTGGAGCGCTGGGAGAAGACCACAGCCCAGTTGGAGCCCCAGAGGTATGGGGGTGGGAAAAGGGCACAGGCCGCATAAACCTTCCCACATGCGAACTGCGAGTGCCATCAAGCACCCCAACCTAAGGGGGGGTGTGAAACTGGAGAGGCCTGGTGTAATTCTCACCAAGGAATGGGAGGGATGCGGGGGCATCCATGGGAACGGGGATAGGTTCGAACTTCCCCGGGTCACTGGCTAAAGTGACCCTGCTCAGTTCGGTCTCGAAGGGGGGAGAGATGTGACGAACTGGGCCTGTTCTCACTGTGGTCTGTGAATGCTGACAGGGGAGTGTGCTGGGATAGTCTGCATTGGAGGATGGGATCGGCCCGGGGGCGCATTCCTGGGAGTGTAACATGAGAACCCAGGAAGGGGTTGAAGGCCAGGTGACTCCTTAGCCCGGGAAACTGAACAAAGGCGGTGGGAGGGGTCGCTGAAGGCAGAGTGCTGGAAGCGAGCTGGAGAGATGGCTGGGAGACAGAGATGGCTCTGACCCCCCCCCCGAAGGGGGGCGGGCTGGGATGCCCTGGGACCCCAAGCTGGACTTAACTGAGGGGGTCCTGTTGTCTGTGCCTGCAAGACCTGTCTTGGACTGTATTCCTGTCATCCAAATAAACCTTCTGCTTTACTGGCTGGCTGAGAGTCATGGTGAATCGCAGGAAGCCGGGGGTGCAGGGCCCTGAGTCCCCCAATACTCCGTGACACCCCCGGCTCGGGCCCGGCTAATTGGTGACACTCTCCCCCCCGTCTCAGTCCCTGTTAATCGGTGACACCCCCCCCCCGGCTAATCGGTGACACCCACCCGGGCTCGGTCCTGGCTAATCAGTGACACCCCCCGCCTAATCGGTGACACCCCCCCGGTCTCAGTCCCGGCTAATCGGTGACACCCCCCCGGTCTCAGTCCCGGCTAATCGGTGACACCCCCCCCCGGTCTCAGTCCCGGCTAATCGGTGACACCCCCCCCCCGGTCTCAGTCCCGGCTAATCGGTGACACCCCCCCTTTCTCAGTCCCGGCTAATCGGTGACACCCCCAGGCTCGATCCCGGTTAATCGGTGACACCTCCCGGGTTAATCGGTGACACCCCCCCGGCTAATCGGTGACACCCCCCCCGGTCTCAGTCCCGGCTAATCGGTGACACCCCCCCGGGCTCGATCCTGGCTAATCGGTGACACCCCCCCGGACTCGGGCCCGGCTAATCGGTGACTCCCCCCCGGTCTCAGTCCCGGCTAATCGGTGACACCCCCCTACAGGCTCGATCCCGGGTTAATCGGTGACCCCCCCCGGCTAATCGGTGACACCCCCCCCGGCTCGGTCCTGGCTAATCGGTGACACCCCCCCGCCTAATCGGTGACACCCCCCCGGGCTCGATCCTGGCTAATTGGTGACACCCCCCGGGCTCGGGCCCGGCTAATCGGTGACACTCCCCCCCCGTCTCAGTCCCTGTTAATCGGTGACACCCCCCCCCGGCTAATCGGTGACACCCACCCGGGCTCGGTCCTGGCTAATCGGTGACACCCCCCGCCTAATCGGTGACACCCCCCGGTCTCAGTCCCGGCTAATCGGTGACACCCCCCCCCCGGTCTCAGTCCCGGCTAATCGGTGACACCCCCCCCCGGTCTCAGTCCCGGCTAATCGGTGACACCCCCCCGGTCTCAGTCCCGGCTAATCGGTGACACCCCCAGGCTCGATCCCGGTTAATCGGTGACATCTCCCCGGCTAATCGGTGATACCCCTCCGGGCTCGATCCTGGCTAATCGGTGACACCCCCTCCCGGCTAATCAGTTACACCCCCCCGGGCTCGGTCCTGGCTAATCAGTGACACCCCCCGGCTAATCGGTGACACCCCCCGGTCTCAGTCCCGGCTAATCGGTGACACCCCCCCACAAGCTTGATCCCGGATAATCGGTGACACCCCCCCGGCTAATCGGTGACACCCCCCAGCTAATCGGTGACAACCCCCCCCGGCTCGGTCCCGGCTAATCGGTGACACCCCCCCGGGCTCGATACTGGCTAATCGGTGACACCCCCCGGGCTCCGTCCCGGCTAATCGGTAACCCCCCCGTCTCAGTCCCGGTTAATCGGTGACCCCCCCCCCGGCTAATCGGTGACACCCCCCCCGGCTCGGTCCTGGCTAATCGGTGACACCCCCCCGCCTAATCGGTGACACCCCCCCGGGCTCGATCCTGGCTAATCGGTGACACCGCCGGGCTCGGGCCCGGCTAATCGGTGACACTCCCCCCCCGTCTCAGTCCCTGTTAATCGGTGACACACACCCCCGGCTAATCGGTGACACCCACCCGGGCTCGGTCCTGGCTAATCAGTGACACCCCCCGCCTAATCGGTGACACCCCCCCGGTCTCAGTCCCGGCTAATCGGTGATACCCCCTCCCCCCAGGCTCAGTCCCGGCTAATCGATTACACCCCCCCCCCGGTCTCAGTCCCGGCTAATCGGTGACACCCCCCCCGGTCTCAGTCCCGGCTAATCGGTGACACCCCCCCCCGGTCTCAGTCCCGGCTAATCGGTGACACCCCCCCTTTCTCAGTCCCGGCTAATCGGTGACACCCCCAGGCTCGATCCCGGTTAATCGGTGACACCTCCCGGGTTAATCGGTGACACCCCTCCGGCTAATCGGTGACACCCCCCCCGGTCTCAGTCCCGGCTAATCGGTGACACCCCCCCCCCGGCTCCATCCTGGCTAATCGGTGACACCCCCCGGGCTCGGGCCCGGCTAATCGGTGACTCCCCCCCGGTCTCAGTCCCGGCTAATCGGTGACACCCCCCCCACAGGATCGATCCCGGGTTAATCGGTGACACCTCCCGGGTTAATCGGTGACCCCCCCCCCGGCTAATCGGTGACACCCCCCCCGGCTCGGTCCTGGCTAATCGGTGACACCCCCCCGCCTAATCGGTGACACCCCCCCGGGCTCGATCCTGGCTAATCGGTGACACCCCCCGGGCTCGGGCCCGGCTAATCGGTGACACTCCCCCCCCGTCTCAGTCCCGGCTAATCGGTGATACCCCCCCCCCCAGGCTCAGTCCCGGCTAATCGGTGACACCCCCCCCCGGTCTCAGTCCCGGCTAATCGGTGACACCCCCCCTGTCTCAGTCCCGGCTAATCGGTGACACCCCCAGGCTCGATCCCGGTTAATCGGTGACATCTCCCCGGCTAATCGGTGACAACCCCCCCGGTCTCAGTCCCGGCTAATCGGTGACAACCCCCCCGGGCTCGATCCCGGCTAATCGGTGACACCCCCCCCGGCTAATCGGTGACACCCCCCGGGCTCGGTCCTGGCTAATCGGTGACACCCCCCCACCTAATCGGTGACACCCCCCCCCGGTCTCAGTCCCGGCTAATCGGTGACACCCCCCCGGGCTCGATCCTGGCTAATCGGTGACACCCCCGGCTCGGGCCCGGCTAATTGGTGACACTCCCCCCCCCGTCTCAGTCCCTGTTTATCGGTGACACCCCCCCCCGGCTAATCGGTGACACCCACCCGGGCTCGGTCCTGGCTAATCAGTGACACCCCCCGCCTAATCGGTGACACCCCCCCGGTCTCAGTCCCGGCTAATCGGTGATACCCCCTCCCCCCAGTCTCAGTCCCGGCTAATCGGTGACACACACCCCCGGTCTCAGTCCCGGCTAATCGGTGACACCCCCCCCCCCGGTCTCAGTCCCGGCTAATCGGTGACACCCCCCCCCCCCTTTCTCAGTCCCGGCTAATCGGTGACACCCCCCCTTTCTCAGTCCCGGCTAATCGGTGACACCCCCAGGCTCGATCCCGGTTAATCGGTGACACCTCCCGGGTTAATCGGTGACACCCCCCCGGCTAATCGGTGACACCCCCCCCGGTCTCAGTCCCGGCTAATCGGTGACACCCCCCCCGGGCTCGATCCTGGCTAATCGGTGACACCCCGCCGGACTCGGGCCCGGCTAATCGGTGACTCCCCGCCGGTCTCAGTCCCGGCTAATCGGTGACACCCCCCTACAGGCTCGATCCCGGGTTAATCGGTGACACCCCCCCCCGGCTAATCGGTGACACCCCCCCCAGCTCGGTCCTGGCTAATCGGTGACACCCCCCCTCCTAATCGGTGACACCCCCCCGGGCTCGATCCTGGCTAATTGGTGACACCCCCCGGGCTCGGGCCCGGCTAATCGGTGACACTCCCCCCCCGTCTCAGTCCCTGTTAATCGGTGACACCCCCCCCCCGGCTAATCGGTGACACCCACCCGGGCTCGTCCTGGCTAATCGGTGACACCCCCCGCCTAATCGGTGACACCCCCCGGTCTCAGTCCCGCTAATCGGTGACACCCCCCCCCGGTCTCAGTCCCGGCTAATCGGTGACACCCCCCCCCCCGGTCTCAGTCCCGGCTAATCGGTGACACCCCCCCCTGGTCTCAGTCCCGGCTAATCGGTGACACCCCCCGGTCTCAGTCCCGGCTAATCGGTGACACCCCCAGGCTCGATCCCGGTTAATCGGTGACACCTCCCGGTTAATCGGTGACACCCCTCCGGCTAATCGGTGACACCCCCCCCGGTCTCAGTCCCGGCTAATCGGTGACACCCCCCCCCCGGCTCCATCCTGGCTAATCGGTGACACCCCCCGGGCTCGGGCCCGGCTAATCGGTGACTCCCCCCCCGGTCTCAGTCCCGGCTAATCGGTGACACCCCCCCCACAGGCTCGATCCCGGGTTAATCGGTGACACCTCCCGGGTTAATCGGTGACCCCCCCCCCCGGCTAATCGGTGACACCCCCCCCGGCTCGGTCCTGGCTAATCGGTGACACCCCCCCCGCCTAATCGGTGACACCCCCCCGGGCTCGATCCTGGCTAATCGGTGACACCCCCCGGGCTCGGGCCCGGCTAATCGGTGACACTCCCCCCGCGTCTCAGTCCCGGCTAATCGGTGATACCCCCCCCCCCCAGGCTCAGTCCCGGCTAATCGGTGACACCCCCCCCCGGTCTCAGTCCCGGCTAATCGGTGACACCCCCCCCGGTCTCAGTCCCGGCTAATCGGTGACACCCCCCCTGTCTCAGTCCCGGCTAATCGGAGACACCCCAGGCTCGATCCCGGTTAATCGGTGACATCTCCCCGGCTAATCGGTGATATCCCCCGGGCTCGGTCCCCGGCTAATCGGTGACACCCCCGGCTAATCGGTGACAACCCCCCCCGGTCTCAGTCCCGGCTAATCGGTGACAACCCCCCCGGGCTCGATCCCGGCTAATCGGTGACACCCCCCCTAGCTAATCGGTGACACCCCCCCGGGCTCGATCCTGGCTAATCCGTGACACTCCCCCCCCGTCTCAGTCCCGGTTAATCGGTGACACCCCCCCCGGGCTCGGTCCTGGCCAATTGGTGACACCCCCCTCCCGGCTAATCGGTGACACACCTCCCGGGCTCGATCCTGGCTAATCGGTGACACCCCCCCGGGCTTAGTCCCGGTTAATCGGTGACACCCCCCCCCGGCTAATCGGTGACACCCACCCCGGGCTCGGTCCTGGCTAATCGGTGACACCCCCCCCGCCTAATCGGTGACACCCCCCCGGGCTCGGGCCCGGCTAATCGGTGACACTCCCCCCCGTCTCAGTCCCGGTTAATCGGTGACACCCCCCGGGCTCGGGCCCGGCTAATAGGTGACACTCCCCCCCGTCTCAGTCCCGGTTAATCGGTGACACCCCCCGGGCTCGGTCCTGGGTAATCGGTGACACCCCCCGGCTAATCGGTGACACCCCCCCCGGTCTCAGTCCCGGCTAATCGGTGACACCCCCCCTGCGCTCGATCCCGGCTAATCGGTGACACCCCCCCAGCTAATCGGTGACACCCCACCCCCGGCTTGGTCCCGGCTAATCGGTGACACCCCCCCCCGGGCTCGATCCTGGCTAATCGGTGACACCCCCCCGGGCTTGGTCCCGGCTAATCGGTGACACTCTCCCCCGTCTCAGTCCCGGTTAATCGGTGACACCCCCCCCGGCTAATCGGTGACACCACCCCGGGCTCGGTCCTGGCTAATCGGTGACACCCCCCCGCCTAATCGGTGACACCCCCCCCGGTCTCAGTCCCGGCTAATCGGTGACACCCCCACTGGGCTCGTCCCGGCTAATCGGTGACACCCCCCCAGCTAATCGGTGACACCCCCCCCCGGCTCGGTACCAGCTAATCGGTGACACCCCCCTCCGGGCTCGATCCTGGCTAATCGGTGACACCCCTCCGGGCTCGGTCCCGGCCAATGGGTGACACTCCCCCCCCGTCTCAGTCACGGTTAATCGGTGACCACCACCCCCGGCTAATCGGTGACACCCCCCTGGGCTCGGTCCTGGCTAATCGGGACACCCTCCCCGCCTAATCGGTGACACCCCCCCGGTCTCAGTCCCGGCTAATCGGTGACACCCCCTCCGGCTCGATCCTGGGTAATCGGTGACACCCCCTCCCGGCTAATCAGTTACACCCCCCCGGGCTCGGTCCTGGCTAATCAGTGACACCCCCCGGCTAATCGGTGACACCCCCCGGTCTCAGTCCCGGCTAATCGGTGACACCCCCCCACAAGCTTGATCCCGGCTAATCGGTGACACCCCCCCGGCTAATCGGTGACACCCCCCAGCTAATCGGTGACAACCCCCCCCGGGCTCGATCCTGGCTAATCGGTGACACCCCCCCCGGGCTCCGTCCCGGCTAATCGGTAACCCCCCCGTCTCAGTCCCGGTTAATCGGTGACACCCCCCCTGCTAATCGGTGACACCCCCCGGGCTCGGTCCTGGCTAATCGGTGACACCCCCCCGCCTAATCGGTGACACCCCCCCCCCGGTCTCAGTCCCGGCTAATCGGTGACACCCCCCCGGGCTCGATCCTGGCTAATCGGTGACACCCCCGGCTCGGGCCCGGCTAATTGGTGACACTCCCCCCCCCGTCTCAGTCCCTGTTTATCGGTGACACCCCCCCCCCCCGGCTAATCGGTGACACCCACCCGGGCTCGGTCCTGGCTAATCAGTGACACCCCCCGCCTAATCGGTGACACCCCCCCGGTCTCAGTCCCGGCTAATCGGTGATACCCCCTCCCCCCGGTCTCAGTCCCGGCTAATCGGTGACACCCCCCCGGTCTCAGTCCCGGCTAATCGGTGACACACACCCCCGGTCTCAGTCCCGGCTAATCGGTGACACACCCCCCCCCGGTCTCAGTCCCGGCTAATCGGTGACACCCCCCCCCCCTTTCTCAGTCCCGGCTAATCGGTGACACCCCCCCTTTTTCAGTCCCGGCTAATCGGTGACACCCCCAGGCTCGATCCCGGTTAATCGGTGACACCTCCCGGGTTAATCGGTGTCACCCCCCTGGCTAATCGGTGACACCCCCCCCGGTCTCAGTCCCGGCTAATCGGTGACACCCCCCCGGGCTCGATCCTGGCTAATCGGTGACACCCCGCCGGACTCGGGCCCGGCTAATCGGTGACTCCCCGCCGGTCTCAGTCCCGGCTAATCGGTGACACCCCCCTACAGGCTCGATCCCGGGTTAATCGGTGACACCCCCCCCCCGGCTAATCGGTGACACCCCCCCCGGCTCGGTCCTGGCTAATCGGTGACACCCCCCCTCCTAATCGGTGACACCCCCCCGGGCTCGATCCTGGCTAATCGGTGACACTCCCCCCCCGTCTCAGTCCCTGTTAATCGGTGACACCCCCCCCGGCTAATCGGTGACACCCACCCGGGCTCGGTCCTGGCTAATCGTGACACCCCCCGCCTAATCGGTGACACCCCCCGGTCTCAGTCCCGGCTAATCGGTGACACCCCCCCCCCGGTCTCAGTCCCGGCTAATCGGTGACACCCCCCCCCGGTCTCAGTCCCGGCTAATCGGTGACACCCCCCCGGTCTCAGTCCCGGCTAATCGGTTACACCCCCAGGCTCGATCCCGGTTAATCGGTGACATCTACCCGCTAATCGGTGATACCCCTCCGGGCTCGATCCTGGCTAATCGGTGACACCCCCTCCCGGCTAATCAGTTACACCCCCCCGGGCTCGGTCCTGGCTAATCAGTGACACCCCCCGGCTAATCGGTGACACCCCCCGGTCTCAGTCCCGGCTAATCGTGACACCCCCCACAAGCTTGATCCCGGATAATCGGTGACACCCCCCGGCTAATCGGTGACACCCCCCGGCTAATCGGTGACACCCCCCCGGGCTCGATACTGGCTAATCGGTGACACCCCCCCGGGCTCCGTCCCGGCTAATCGGTAACCCCCCCGTCTCAGTCCCGGTTAATTCGGTGACACCCCCCCCGGCTAATCGGTGACACCCCCGGGCTCGGTCCTGGCTAATCGGTGACACCCCCCCGCCTAATCGGTGACACCCCCCCGGGCTCGATCCTGGCTAATCGGTGACACCCCCGGGCTCGGGCCCGGCTAATCGGTGACACTCCCCCCCCGTCTCAGTCCCTGTTAATCGGTGACACCCCCCCCCGGGCTAATCGG
>NC_088794.1:54583625-54648625 GCF_011386835.1 Chrysemys picta bellii | reverse complement strand
GCTGTGGCCTCTCTCCTCCTTTCACCGCTCTCCCAGGAACAGTCTCTCCAGTCCCACCCCAGCCAGTCCCCCTGCTGGGTGCTGCCCCACTGCTACCTCCTGGATGAGTAAGGTGGTGGCTGGGGTGGAGGCAGCAGCATCTCCCTCCCCGTTCATGTCACTGCCACCATCCAGCTGGCACTCGGAGCTCAGGTCCACTCCCCGCTCCTGGGCAGCAGCCTCCTCTCTGCGCAGCTGGGCGGAGAAGGAGCCAAGAGTCACATCCTGGGGGGTGAGCAATACTGAACGTGCTACAACAACCTCTACAGGTGGGCGAGGTGGGGGCTGGTCCGTGGAATCGCCCAAGGCCACCCGCCAGGCTTGCAGAGCAGCTCAGATCCCTCTCGCCCGCCGTGGCGTCCGCTAGCCGCCTGGTGGCACCCCTTTGGAGGAAGAGCGCAGCCTCTTCCGGGGCGATGACTCAGCACTTGGACAGCACTACCTGCGCCTGCCCTGCTCCCCGCTGGGTTCCGGGAACAGCCGGGCGCCCCGGTTAGTTTAAGGAGAGGTGGCGATCGTTGGCGATGGTACAGAACCCGAGGGCCAGTCCTGCCTGGCTGGGCACTAGAGCAGGGACCAAGCTCTGAGCTCCAGGATACTGCCCAGTCACTTGAACTTGGCTCCTGTAGAGTCAATGGCCAACTCCCCCAGGCTAACAACAGCCCCCGTCCATAGCCCCAGGGGCCTTCTTTCCTCTGGAGCGCAGGGCGGAAGAGGACAGGGGAATGGGCAGAGAAGGGGCAAGGCTACAGAGCCTCATCTCCTTACATAGCGGAGCTGTGATTACCTGGATATTACAAGGCACGCCCCCCCGCCCCCCAGTGCTCCATTCCCTGGTACGCCCATCCCCACTCCTAGCCACCAGTGGCCCCGGCAGAGGCTCCAGCCCTGTGGGCCGTTCCAGTTGCCATTGGGAAGAGGGCAGGGGTGCCGGAGACGGGGTCTTTGCGCCTGAGCCATTCGGGGGGGCTTGTGGCTGGACACTGGGACACCCCCAGCTTCCCCCAGCCCCATGGCCGCGTCTCTGCTGCGGATAGGCCATGAGCGCAGGCTCCGTCCTGCTTCCCAGAGGCCAACCAGGCTGGGGCGGACGCAGCGCACGAGGCAGATGCCAAGCTGGGATCTCCTGCTAGCTGGCCCCGGGGGACCCGGTGCCTCCAGTGCACAGTTGTCTTGGCCAGCCCAAAGTGGGAGGGGGACTAGCCTCCCCCCCTCCCCCAGATGAGCCACATGATATCCCAGCGCCATTTACCTGCAGCTCCAATCCCGGGCATCCGCCGACACTGGCTGCCCGCCTCCTGTCCAGCCACCGCTGCCGCTTCTCCAGGCGGAAGGAGCGGTTGTGGCCCGAGGGGAAGGGAACGGGTGCGTCACTTGGGGAGCCCACAGGAAGGACACTGCTGTGGCCCTGAGGCATAGGGGGTGCCAGCTGGGAAGGGGCTGACTAGTGCGGGGGCTGGGGAAGCAGAGCTCTGGTGCACTTGGAGGTCCTGTGCACATGCCCCAGCCAGCCCTGGGCCAGCCCCCTCCCCGGCGACCCCCCGAGAGAGGCAGAGGGAACTGGATGCGCCCCTCGCTCACAGGGAAAGAGCGGAGCACGGGCCTTCCCTCGGCCTTACACCCAGCCCGCCCTTGCCCCCGGCGAGGCCTGAACATGGGGATGGGAAAATAGAGACCTGGATGACCCCTCCTGGGAACCACGACCTCCTGTCTCTGCCGGCTGAGGGGGAACTCGGCCTGCAGCACCCCAGGAAATTCAGCCTCCTGCTTCCCCTCCCCTTGAGGGCCATGGCGCCCTGGGAAAAGGACCCCGCCCCAGAACTGGCACCCCCAGGGAAGGAGGTAATCTGCATTTGCTGCTGCAGGGAATTCCAGTGTTGGCTTCTCTTTCTATTGCTTAGTTCATCCTTAGGGCCATGAAGAGACAGCCCCTGCTCCCCGATAAAAGGGGGCTCACCGGCTGCCTTGGTGAAAAATGGAGTCCCACCCCCACATAAAATGGGCCCCCTCCCTTCCACGCCTTATGGGGTCCCCCCAATAAAAGGGGGGGCCTCCCTCCCAACACTCTGACAAAAGAGGGTCCATCCTCCAGGCCACTTGGTGAAACATGGGGTCCCACCCTATGCCCATCTGGTAAGCTGGGAGTTTCCCCAGGCCATGACACTACCCCCCCAGGACACCCCTCCCAGTAAGGCCAGGAAGTGCCCGGTGCGACGATGCTGCAGGTACTGACCCAGGGCAGAGTGTGGCTGTGGCTGGCAGGATGCCAGCAGCATCCTCTCCCCCCGCAGCTCGTCCTCGTACTGCACCCTGTCAGGGACAGGAAAGAGCGTCGGACTGGCGCAGGGACCACCACCCAGCCACCCCTCCAAGGGCTTCCATTCACAAGCATCAGTCACCATTCGAGACCCTAACTGCCTCCTGCCCTCTGTCCACCACAGCTCCCTCCTCTACCCCCGATCCTGTTCTTCAGCATCTCTGGGATCCTCCCCTCCCTCCCTCCTCTACCCTCCATCCTCTTCTTCAGCACCTCTGGCCTTCTCCCCTCTCTCCTCTACCCTCCCTCCTCTTCTTCAGCACCTCTGGGCTCCTCCCCTCCCTCTCCTCCCTCCCTCCTCTACTCTCCATCCTCTTTTTCAGCACCTCTGGGCTCCTCCCCTCCCTCCTCTACCTTCCCTCCCCTTCTTCAGCACCTCTGGGCTCCTCCCCTCCCTCCTCTACCCTCCTTCCCCTTCTTCAGCACCTCTGGGCTCCTCCCCTCCATCCCCTTTTTCAGCACCTCTGGGCTCCTCCCCTCCCTTCCTTCCCCTTCTTCAGCACCTCTGGGCACCTCCCCTCCATCCCCTTTTTCAGCACCTCTGGTCTCCTCTCCTCCCTCCTCTACCCTCCTTCAGCACCTCTGGGCTCCTCCCCTCCCTCCTCTTCAGCACCTCTGGGCTCATCTCCTCCCTGCCATAATCACCCCCACCCAATCATATTAATAAAAACAGCACAAACACCACTTGCATTAGAGAGAGAACCAATGACTGGACAGACAGACACTCTAGGTACTGGATGGATGTGTAAGATGGACATATGGATTCATACATGATAGAAGGATCTGTCTCGGGATAGATAGATAGATAGATAGATGAGGTGAATGGGGACAGACACAGCCAGGACAGCATCACTAAGTGTGAAGAAGGAGAGGTGACTTACCCTGGGTTCTTTTGGCACCTTAGAGACTAACAAATTTATTTGGGCATAAGCTTTCGTGGGCTAGAACTTATGTCATCAGATGCATGAAGTGAAAAAAAGTAGGCAGGTATAAATATACAGCACATGAAAAGACGGGAGTTGCCTTACCAAGTGGGGGGGGGGGGGTCAGTGCTAACGAGGCCAATTCAATTAGGGTGGATGTGGCCCATTCCCAACAGAGGACAAGAAGGGGTGAATATCAACAGGGATGAACACAGACTAACACGGCTACCCCTCTGAAACCTGGGTTCTTTGGGATGTTCTGGCCCGATGGGTGCTCCACCACAGGATGTGCATGCGGAGACTGCAGTCGTGCTGGCAGGCCTGCACAGAGTCACACCTTGTTCTCTGAAGGAGTGAAACGGGGCGACGTATCTGCAGCGGAGGGGAAGGAGGCCGGGAAGGTGGAGCACCCATAGGAACAAAGCATCTCGAAGAACTCAAGTTATGTAAGGTAAGTCACCGTCCCTTCTTCGTCAAGCATATGTCCCTGTGGTGCCCCGCTGCAGGGCACTCCAGAGCAGTAACTCAGAAAGGAGGGGCATGCCACAGAAGTGAGTCGAGAACGATATCACCAAAGGCAGCGTCCTCTCTGGAAGCAGGGGACATGGCACATGCTTGGCACAGGGCTGGCAGAAGACCAGTCGCAGTCCTGCAGATTTCTGCTATGGGAAGGTACTGGATGTGGACTGAGCTCCAGTGGAATGTGCTATCACCGTGGGGGGCACATAACAGGTTAAAATACAACCTGCAACACACAGACAACCCCTGTATGGACTAGGAACAGGCTGGCCCTTTATTCATTTTGTTAGCAACACAAGTAGCCTGGGAGAGGCCCTCAAGGACCTAGTCCTGTCCACAGAGAAGGCAAGGGCCGTCGAACATCCAGCGAATGAAGGCTTGCGACCTCTCTAGAGGCCTGAGGATATGGGTAGAACACTGGCAGGCGAATCTCCTGGTTAATGTGATCTTCCAAGGAGACCTTAGGAAGAAAATAGGGCTGGGGACACAGTAGAACCTTGTCCCTATGAAAGGGTGGGATATGGTGTGTCAGCCAGGAGTGCCCTCCACTCTCCAATTCGTCTTGCTGAAGTAATGGCGCCCAGGAATGAAATTTTGAAGGCGATATGGAGGAGAGAGCAGGTAGTCATTAGTTCAAAGGAGACTTTCCTTGGAGCATTAAGAAGCAGGTTGAGGTCTCACTGGGTCCCAAACAGAAGAAAACCAGTTGTATAGAGCCTGGAGGAATCTGGCTGTGACAGGGTGGGCAAAAACCGAGAAGCCCTGGATGGGTAACTGGAAAACTGTGAGAGCAGCCACCTGCACTCTAACAAAGCTCACGGAGAGACCCTGTATCTTTAATTCCAGCTGGTGGTCAAGTATTTTGGAAAGGGAAACTTCTAGGGCTTGGGAAGAAGAAAGAGAGCATCAAGAGTGAAAGTGTTTCCATTCTGGAGATAAGTCTTGCCCGTACTGGGCTATCTGCCAAACGAACTGACTGAACTGCAGCCAAATGAGTTAACTCCATGGTCGAGAGAGCCATTCGGGAGCCAGGCCCTGGGGTTCAGAGAGGACGTATCTGTCATGAGGATCTTTGATGGTGTGCGATGCAAGAATGGGGTTCCCACACCGACCCTCTGTGGGTCTGTCATGTAAGGGAATCCAACACCTTCTGAGGCACCGTGACCCCTTTGGACAGGTGGTGTCTGTCTGGGATATTTACTGTTCTAAACCACATCCTGGAGACATCGGAGATGGAGTCTCACATAGGACGTCATGAACGTGCAGGAGGATGTATATCCCAATAGTGGAAGATGAGCCCTCATGATTGTTTATGGGCTGAACTGTAGCACCAAGATTAGGCCAGATAGGGTGGAAGATATCTCCCAGAATAGATAGGCTCTTGCTGTTGTGGGCTCGAGTGGCTCCTATGCAGTTTATCCTTTACACTGGAGTTAGTATCAATTTTTTGTGATTGATGCGAAGTCCTAGTTAACGCCTTGGCCATGGCTGGTTGGACCTCTTGGAGTGATCAACCCCTGATCAACCAGGTGTCCAAATATGGGAATACCAAGATCCCCCATTGACAGAGACCAGCTACTACTGCCAAGAGGAACTTCGTAAACACCCTCGGCACCGTGGAGAGACTGGAGGGGAGAACTTGGTGTTGATCGTGGTCCAATTACAAAGCAAAGTAAACACTTGTGGTGATGGGCGTCCTGTAGGTCGTGGGCGATGAGCCCGTGTCCTGGATCCAACAATGGGAGAATGGGAGTGTGACAATGCGGTTCTGGCGGAACCCAACAGAGTGCCAACTCAGGACAAATTGCTCAAATAGGGCAGTTACAGCCCAAGGCTGGGGTTTTTTCCACCCCTAAGGCAAACCAAACCAGCCAGACTAAGAGGACTTCGGTCTCACCCCACTGGCTAACCGCAAGTCTCACAAGCAATCTCCTTAGACACTCCAGTTTCCCAGTATTACCACCAGTGCCACTCGTTATGGGGACAAATGGTTATGAAAACCAATACCCCAGTAAAAGAAAAAGGTTCTCCTGATCCCAAAGGACCAAGCCCCAGACCCAGGTCAATATACAAATCAGATCTTACCCACAAATCACGCTGTTGCCAATCCTTCAGAATCTAAAATCTAAAGGTTTATTCATAAAAGGAAAAAGATAGAGATGAGAGTTAGAATTGGTTAAATGGAATCAATTACATACAGTAATGGCAAAGTTCTTGGTTCAGGCTTGCAGCAGCGATGGAATAAACTGCAGGTTCAAATCAAGTCTCTGGAATACATCCCCCGCTGGGATGGGTCCTCAGTCCTTTGTTCAAAGCTTCAGCTTGTAGCAAAGTTCCTCCAGAGGTATGAAGCAGGATTGAAGACAAGATGGAGATGAGGCATCAGCCTTATATAGTCTTTTCCAGGTGTAAGAACACCTCTTTGTTCTTACTGTGGAAAATTACAGCAAAATGGAGTCTGGAGTCACATGGGCAAGTTCCTGCATACTTTGCTGAGTCTCAAGGCATATTTGCCTTCTCTCAATGGGTCCATTGTATAGCTGATGGTCCTTAATGGGCCATCAAGCAGGCTCGGCAGAGCTAACACCAGTTTGTCTGGGATGTCACCCAGCAGCATAGCATAAGTTTGAAATACAGACAGTATAGAGCCAATATTCATAACTTCAACTACAAAAGTAATACACACATATAGACAGCATAATCATAACCAGTAAACCATAATCTTGTCTTAGACACCCGATTTGACCCCCTTTATACAAGATTTGCGTGCCACTACAGGACCTCGGTTGCAACAATGATCTATATGGTCCCAGATTATATCAATAACGTCACAGGGAGCGAGTGTCACCATGCTGAACTGTTGTGCTAGAACTTAGTTGCTCAAGTTTCTGAGGTCAAGAATCGACCTCCCGCCTCCGTCTCTCGTGGGAACTAGGAAGTAGTTGGAATAGAATCCTTTCCTGATGGACGCTGTTGGAACCAGCTTGATTGGCCCCAGGAGGAGGAAGGATGGGACCTCCACAACACTGGACTGAAACCGGTCTCTTTGGTCTTGTGGCAGATGTTCAATGAAGTGTGTACGTTCTGAATATGTGGTAAAGTCCCATTTCACCACCCAGGCCCGAAATTGCCACTACGGAATTGAAGAGCAGCTGGTGAGTTGCTCTTTCTGCCCCATACGTCCAGTCTCTTGGATTCATTGTCTATTGGAGAGGGTCTACATTGAGTCTGACAGCTCATTTCCTTGGCTGCTAAGGAATTAGTGCGAGGGTGGGAAAAGAAGTGCTCCCTCCCCTTTGGTGGGACTTCTTATCAGATCTCTCAGGTGGGTGGAATTGTGCTGGGGATAGCAATGCCTCATTAATGGGCGGAGCAATCTTTCCTTGGGGATTGATATTCACCAAAGAATGTTATGACTCCTGGACTTCCTCTAGCGGGATTTGGAGAGAGTCCGCCAGCCTCTTCATGAGCTCCTGGAAAGTTTTGAACTCATCAGCAGAGGAGGGCTGGGGTGGCGTTACCGCCTCGGCCACAGATGAAGAGGACTCAGCTGAAGGAGGTGAGACCTCCTCAGGTGGAGGCTCTGACTCCTGCTGTGTATTGTCCGGTACCGAAGACGTGCATGGTACCAGGAGAGGGACAGCTGCTTGCCATGGATGGCATGGGACCAGTGGGTGCCTGTAATCTCTTCTTGGCATCCTGTGGAACTGGTCACCAAAATGGCCCCCAGGACTCCCATTGATGGGGGGGAGGAACAGGGAGAGTGTCTCCAATGACAGTTATCTCTGGGTCTGTGAGGCCTGGCAGGTTCTCTAGGGTCCTCCTTGGTACAGGGACCCTTGGCAGCCGGATGGTATGGCACCAGGAAGGATTCCTGTACCGAGACCTGAGAGGCTACGTGATGGCACAGGTAATGTGGTGGATGCTGACTGCTGGAGGCTTGGGTGGGTTTTGGCCTGCAGGTGCCTGGGCTGTACCGGTGAGGAGGCTCTGACGGATCCCATAGCAATGGCGTCAGGCTCATCTGAAATGATGAGATCTTCAGATAACTGAAACCTGGAAGGAGCTGGAGGGCACTGACAGCCGCTGACAGCCAGAAGTGAAAACGTGGACCTTGAGATGGAGACTGCTGCAGTACTGAGGCGGATGCAGGGTCCTGTATCACTTCAGAGCTGGGGTCAGAAGCTGATGCCAAGGGATGTGTGGTAGCCCCATGCGGACCATGGTGCCACGGAGGATCAGGTACATGGTACCGACACCTCGATACCGGACTCAGTCGGAGCCTCTACGGTAACCCTTAATGGACACGAGGGCTCCTGAGAGTGGGTCTTATGAGGTGACCTACCCCTTTTCTCCCTGTCTCTGGATGGGAAGGAGTGCTTTCTCCTCTTCAAAGGCTTTGTCTCCGTGGTCCCAGCTGAGGCTGGGCTGATGCCTGAAGGAGCCAGTGCTAATGCCTGGGGGGAAGCGGATCTCTCCAGAGCTAGAGCATGTCCCATTAACAGGACTGCTAGTCTCGTCTCCCTGTCATTTTGGGGCCTGCCCCCAAACCCCAGACAGATCACACACTTTGAGAGGATGGGGGAGTTCCCCAAACACCGTAGGCAACTCCAATGTCCGTCACAGCGGGGAAAAGACCTGTGGCAAGTCTGGCAGGGCTTAGCCCCTGGGGTGTTAGGCACAACAGATTGATCGGCACAAAGAAAGGTGCAGGAGTAGATGGGGAACCCCCTCTCCCAGAGCACAGAAACGTGCCAGATGAAATACAAATGAAAATAAAATATAGGGCAAGAAAACAAATGAGAAACGAAAATACGCGAGAAAAGTCTTTCCTGAGGTGAGAGAAAGGCGGGAAGCAGAACACAGCTACCCGCCGAAAACTCGGTCTCGAGCCACAGGCGGCTGAGAAGGAACTGAGTGGCGGTGGGCTCTCGCTTCCCTGTATCCCGTCGCTCAGAGCCGGCGCAGGCCCACCAGCACGACGTCGCAGGCTCCAGTCCAGGGTGCACACATCCTAGGGTGGAGCACCCACCGGGACGGATAGCAGAAGGACTCATGAGGGCAACCTAGTTATGTTTGTGGGGTAACCCTTGTCCCCCCATTTCGCCGCCCTCCTGTTTCTGTCCCTCCTGTGTTGTTTTGTCCAGGTGTCCGGCCCGGGCTAGCACAGTGCTGCAGTCTATCGCCCCCTGCTGGCAGGACCATGCAAAGATATTCCTGGCTCTGCTGCTGCTGAGCTACAGGCCTTAGAGCGGTAGCAGCTGATGCGTTCAGATCCGAGGTTCACCTCCTCAACCAACCCCTGCTGATGACCCTGCCAGGGGCATGTCATGCTTCAATTACAAGCGCTCTGGGCGGTGGCTGTGTCTTTTCTGCACTCTCTGGAGCTGTCTAACTACATAACATCACCACCAGGGCCAGAGGGAGCCAAGAAGTGTTTGGGAAACCGAAAGCCACATGCAGATGGGCACAACTGGGCTCAGGCCAAAGGAGTCACGCTGCTTATGCCAGCCCTGGGGCCAGCCCAAGGTCCTTGCAGCGTCCATATGGATAACAGTCACAGGGGCAGCCTTGGAGGGGCAGTCTGCCAGCAGGCGCCATTCATTGCACCTACAGCTGTCCGGGGCTTCACAAAAGCTGCACATCTGCGCACAGAACTAGTCTCAGTGACCAGAGCTTTAGCCTGGGTGCCTGAAATCACGCGGCCCGATTCGCAGTGGGGCTGAGCCGCCCCCGGTGTCAGAGCGGCTCTGCTCGCTGCTGCTCTAAATCGGTCTCTGCTCTGTTCGAGACTCTAAAGTGCCCCACCAATAATCTGGGGCCAGATCTTCCTCTGGGGTAAATCAGCCTGGCAGCTGCACCGTGCCTGTTGCTGGGATTAGTCTGACATCTGCTGGTGTAAACAGGATCTGCGCCGGCTGTACTGGGATAGTCGCTTTCAAAGGCACTGTGCTCAGGGCCGGCTCCAGGCACCAGCTTACCAAGCAGGTGCTTGGGGCGGCCACTTCGGAGAGAGGCGGCACGTCCAGCTGTTCGGTGGCAATTCGGCGGACAGTCCCTCACTCCTGCTCGGAGCGAAGGACCTCCCGCCGAATTGCCACCGCAGATCGCGATCGCGGTCGCGGCTTTTTTTGTTTTGTTTTGTTTGGCTGCTTGGGGCGGCCAAAACCCTGGAGCCGGCCCTGACTGTGCTCCCACTTTTTTTAAGAGGCGCTGTATTGTCCTTAACCCCGCGTGTGCCCTATGGGAAGCACAGTGTAGAACAGCGGTTCTCAACCCGTGGCCCGCGTAGGGTGACCAGATGTCCCGATTTTATAGGGACAGTCCCGATTTTTGGGTCTCTTTCTTATATAGGCTCCTATTACCCCCCACCCCCCATCCCGATTTTTCACACTTGCTGTCTGGTCACCCTAGCGCCTGCGGCCCAATTAGTACACAACTGCGGCCTGCTCAGCTGTGTGATAGAGGCCGCAAGGCGCGCCCTGGGACCAGGCAACTAGCTACCGCGTGGCAGGGTCCAGGCAGACGGCTACTGCTGGGCCCTGTACAGTGGGGTCCTGGCAGGGTCTGGAGTCAGGGTCCTGGCTGCCCCGCAGCCCCACACAGTGGGGGTCGGGGTTAGGGGTCCCTGCACAGCAGCGTCCCGGTTGGGGTCCCTGCCCCACACCCCACATCCAATTCTCCACTTCTGCCCCCACTCTGTGGAGGGGTCTGTGGGCGGAGGGCACTGAGCATAGGGGTTTGTGAGGGGGTTAGATGGGGTTCTTAGCCTGTGACCCAGGTAACACTTTGTGGGCCACAATGATAAATAGGTTGAGAACCACTGGTGAAGGGGTGAAGCTGCCTGGCCATGGGGAGGCATGTAAATGAGACCTGGGCAATGCAAGCATCTGTTTTTGCCTGAGACCTGAAGGCAGAAACTGCACCCTCCCATGGTTAAAGGGGAGTAAGGTGGCCAGTGTCTGGCCCAACCCACACAAGAGTAAACATATGCACAAGTGCACACTCTCATGTGCACGCATGCACAAGCACCCAGTGCTGCACCCAGGCTCACAGTCCCCGAGCGCCGAGCTTCCCCCTGCTCCCCAAGTCACAGCAGCCAGGTTCCTCTCTTATGGAAACTGCGCCGTTTATACAGACAGCACATTGCCTTGTGGCCCCCGCCGCCACGCGCCCTGGGGGGCTGTCTCCGACCGCCAAGCATTACCGTGTGGCTGTGTTGCTGTTGGTGTTCCTGTCTGGGGGGAAGTCATCGAGGAAGACAGGGGAGTCCAAGTCTTCACTCCCCACTTCGGTGAACTGCAGGGGTCTCTGGTTGGTCACGTGGGGCTGCAGGGGCCTGTTCCGCTCCATGAAGGAGTCAACATGACCGAACAAGCCACCTGTCCTCTCGAACCAAGAGGGGAGAGGTCAGAGCGGGCCTTGACAGTGGCGCTTCTCGAGGCTTCCCTGCCTGTGGCACATGCTGCCCGACGGTCCAGATGGGTTTGGACCCATGGTGAGCCAGCAAAGGCCAGTCATGGTGGCTGAATTTAAGATCATGCACAGCAGGGGAGCAGTAATAACAGTCCCAGTTCTTACAGAGCTGTTCTCAAAGCACTTTATAAATAGGGGGGTCAGCTCCTCACTTCACAGTGGGGGAAACTGAGGCACAGAGCAGGGAAGTGACTTGCCTTAGGTTACCCAGTAGGTCCATGGCAGAGCTGGGAATAGAACCCAGGTCTCCTGAGTTGCAGCCCACTCCCAGCCCATCCACTAGGCAGTACTGCCTCTCCTACCAGATAAACCCTCCCATACTCACAGGCAGCTCTGAACGCGAGGGATTCCCTGAGGAGTGAGACTGGGCAGGACACTGTCACAGACTGCTGGCAACCTGGGTTGCCATGGTTATCATTACACCACAGCCAATTGGAAGCTCCCAGCATATCGAGTGCAGAGGGAATCTGTCAGCAGTGTTGGGTCTGTGACACATAGTTGTGCACCTGACAGAGGTGCCAATACACACTAGCCAGTCCATCCCCGGAACGAGCACTCTTCCATCACGTTAACTGGTTAATATCCCGCTCTGCAGTCCGGGGGGGTCAGTACCATTATCCCCATTGTACAGGGGAGGGGAAGGGACAGCCAGGGAGATACCACCAGTGCTGGGATTAGAACCCAGAGATCCCTGAGCTCAGGTCACCAGCCCACAGCTCCACCTAACACAGGGGTGGGCAAACTATGGCCTGCAGGCCGGATCTGGCCCACCAGCCACTTTAATCCGGCCCTCAAGTTCCCGCTGGGGAGTGGGGTCTGGGGCTTGCCCCGCTCCAGCCAGGGAGCAGGGTCAGGGGCCGCTCCACGCGGCTCCTGGAAGCAGCAGCATGTCCCCGCTCCTATGCGTAGGGGCAGCCAGGGGACTCCGCTCTGCACACTGCTTCTGCCCCAAGCACTGCCCCCGCAGCTCCCATTGGTCGGGAACCACGGCCAATGGGAGCTGCAGGGGCAGCGCCTGCGGATGGGGCTGGTCGTGCCTCGACATAGGAGCCAGAGTGGGGACATGCCGCTGCTTCCGGGAGACACTTGAGGTAAGTGCCACCTGGAGCCTGCACCCCTAAGCCCCCCCTCCATGCCCCAACCCCCTGCCCCAGCCCTGATACCCCTTCCACGCTCCGAACCCCTCGGTCCCAGCCCAGAGCATCCTCCTACACCCCAAACCCCTCATTCCCAGCCCCACCCCAGAACCCACCCCCCCAGCCGGAGCTCTCAACGCCCCCTACACCCCCCCCCAACCCAGCCCAGACCCCCTCCCACACCCTGAACTCCTCATTTCTGGCCCCACCCCAGAGCCTGCACCCCCAGCCAGAGCCCTCACCTCGTCCCTCACCCCAACCCCAATTTTGTGAGCATTCAGGGCCTGCCATACAATTCTATACCCAGATGTGGCCCTCGGGCCAAAAACTTTGCCCACCCTAACGCCTGGGAACAGAGGAGACGGTGACCCAGGACCCACTTAGCCAGTCGGTGACGAGGTTTCCTGTGACTGACACTCTCCTCTGTGATCAGGTCCATCTCCACAGTCAGTGGCATCTCCCGTGCTAGTGGCTTTGTGCCCCCCAGCCAACTCACGTGCTCACACAGAGCTGGGTCCTGCCCAAGCGTTTGGCACCAAGCAGCCATGACAATATGACTATGATCTTGGGCATCATCACTCACCCCTGGCACCTGCTGGCTGGCCCCTACCCTGTCTGCAGCAATCAACTCTCAGTGTGCTAGGCTCCGCATGGGACACAGACGGTGGGGCTGGTATGTGTGGGGTTAGAGGGTGGTACTTCCCACTGTGCTCACCCTGTATATCCCTTCCTCAATCACTGCCTCCATCATGGCCCTCTCCAGCTCCTCCTCGGCAGTCAGGTCCCCAGAGATCGCTCGGTGTATCTCGGGCGCAGCTTCCTCTTCAATGCTTGTCAGACTGGCCTGGTGGGATGGACAGAGATGGGGAGGTCGCTCACGGGGCTGCTGGTGGCAGGGGGAGCTTTTCCTCACCGGGCAAGAGGAGAGGGAGGCTCAGCAAAGCCCGGTGGCCTGGCAGCTCCAGCTTCCTTCCCTGAACCCTCAGTCCTGGCCCCGCAACTGCCTTCACCAAGCCCAGGCTGCCCTGCCTACTTCCCAAAGGGGGCGCTCTGGTGCCTGCTGGTTCAGCAGCCTCTCCCACGGCGCTAGCTCTGTGCACTGGGTGTGGAGGAAAGGGGGACTTCACACAGTGGGGCGTCTCTCTAGGGCAGCGGCATCTCTGCCCCTCTTGCAGGGCCATGGGGGCTGGCACATCTCACCTTGCACATGTTGGAATTGGATTTGATACCCAGGGACAGATGATCCTACACCCCGCAGGGAGGCCATGGGAACCCTGAGACATGGCTGCATTCCAGGTTGGACAAGAGAAATGCCCCCATCTTCCCAGGGGAGGAGTCCTCTGTGCTTGGGACATGCCCCCCAGGACCTCTGACGCAGGGAGACTGGACTCCAGTTTGAAACTCTTGCGTGGGGCTGTTCGTTTCATCACCCAGAAGGGGGGGGGCAGGGAGCGACATGAGCCTCAGACCTTCCCCTTGTTCCTGCCTCTTTGTCCCCATTTTATGGGTGGAGAAACCGAGGCAGATAGGAGGGAGGTGACTTGCCCATGGCTACACGAGTCAGTGGCAGAGCGGGGAAAGAACCCAGGTGTCCTGCTGCTCACCACCGTGCTTACTCCTCTAGAGCGCGCTACCTCAGTTGAGACTGAGTCTGGGCTCTCGTGGAAGGAGCAGGGCTGCAGGAAGGGTGGTGTGGGGGCACCAGCTCTGAGATTCCATCATGGGAAGCCCTTGAAAGCCCAGAGCTCAGTCAAGGCCCCAGTCCAAAGTGTGTGCAGCAGAGACCAACTGCCAGGCCCCGAGGAGGCAGCCTCCAAGCGCTCCCTTAGGCCGGGCCAGCCTCCTCCATTTCAAGACTGTTCCTCTTAACATGAGGTCCCCTCACTTACACACTGAGACCTGTTTGGGGTCATCCACGGGCTCTCCCATGCAACGTACCCTTTGTGCAGCCCCATTTTCAGTGTTCTAAGGGACGGAGCTTCCACCCACAGACTGTTCCCCTGTCTCCATTTCCCTTTGTTCAGTTCCGTCCCAGTGCTTCCTCTCCGGCCGTCCTCGAGAATTCCTCTGCCAGCCTCGTACCGACACCTTCAAATACTTAGGCCTGCTTCCCACCTTGCCCAGCATATAACAACACCACCACCTAGCTCTTGTGAAGCACTTTTCACGAGGAGATCCCAATGTGCTTTACCACAGAGGTCAGTGTCCCTATCCCAATTTTACAGCTGGGGGAACTGAGGCACAGAGAGGGGAAATGACTTGCCCAGCGGTGCTGGTGGCCGAGCCTGGGTCTCTATCCACTAGGCAATTCTGCCCCCTGAGCCCTGCCCTGCCCTTGTGCAGGAGGGACAAGCTGGCTGCTTTATCCAGGCAAGAGGAGCAGCTGTGATCCCCAGACCTGTTTGCACTGACCTGGATAGCAATGGCGTTCTTTTTGGGCCGATACCCATAATACTCCTCCTGGCGCTTCATGAATTTCCTAAAGTGCTCCTGGATGAGGAAGGTCGCATAGAACTTGCCCACAGTCACCTCATCCTCTGGAGGGGAGAAAGCCAAGTGAGGCCATTAACACTGCCCAGTGGCTATACCCAGCCCCCGTCCGAGCGGTGTGGGGCAGCGGAGGGGGCAGGCAGAGGGTGCTGGGGAGAAATAAGCCAGGGAGCATGGCAAAAACGCACCTCCAATTGGTGGAATGACCTGGTCCAGGAGTTTCATGCTAGTTCTCTTCCAGATCTTCTTGATAATGGCCCTCAGCTCTTCATTGGCCTGCTCAAAGTTACCTGTGGGGAAACAAACCACCGATCCGTTCATTCCGCCCCGAGGGAACACCGCACACAGCCAATGGCTAAAGGGAAAGCCAAGATGCAGTGGGTGAAATCCATCCTGTCAGCGGTCACTCGCGTGAAGGCCCATCCGTGTTTTCTAGAGCACTCGGGGTTCCCCTCGCAGCTGTGTCTGTGTTCCCACCACTTGCGTTAGGTTCATTTGGGAAAAAAACACTGTCTCTTGTCATCCTGACTTTGTGGCTCTGTCCTGGCATGGTGCCTGAAGAGTGAGAGGCGGCAGGATGGGATGACATGCCCTGGCCTTGTTGAAACTGGGACAAGCCTAGAAAAATGGGAGGGGTGAGCCTAGGGAGGGGGCTCACTCAGCATGCTGTGACGGCTATCTTGGGCTGTGAGCTTGGGCTTTAACATGCTAAACAGGGAACAGTCTGGCCTGGCTGTGGATAGGAGACTTTGCTGGCACACCTGGATGCTACAGGAAACAGCTTTGGTAACATGGGAAGTAGTCAGTGCCCTAAGAGAGGGCTGTTAGGGGTCACCATATGGACGAGGCTATTGGTTTTTGAGATACGAAACTGTTGTCTTGGCCATTTATGGCTATTAAAAATGCAAGGGCACTTTTTTACAAGTGCTGACCCTGACGGCCTTCCCAGCTTCCATCTAGGGTTGCCAACCCTCCCGGATTGGCCGGGAGGCTACTGACGCCAATCCGGGAGATTTTAGGCTACTAAAAGTCTGGCAGCGCAGCGGGGCTAAGGCAGGCTCCCTACCTGCCATGGCTCTGCGCCGTTCCCAAAGGCAGCTGGCAAGTCCCTCTAGCTCCTAGGCAGAGAGGCAGCCAGGGAGGGTCTCTACACGCTTCCCCCCACCCTGAGTGCCGACTCTGCAGCTCCCATTGGCTGGGAATTGCAGCTGGGAATTGCAGCCAATGGGAGCTGCGGGGGAGGTGCCTGAAGGCAGGGGCAGCACGCGGAGCAGTCTAGGAGCCGGACATGCTGGGTACTTCCGGGAGTGGCCCAAGATAAGTGCCGCCCGGCTGGAGCCTGCATCCCAACCCCCTGCCCCAGCCCTGGGCCCCCTCCCAAACCCAAACTCCCTTCCAGAGCCCGCACCCCCTTCTGCACCCCAACCTCCTGCCCCAGGCTCAGCCCGCAGCCCCCTTCCACACTCTGAACCCCTCAGCCCCAGCCCAAAGCCTGCACCACCTCCCACACCCAAACCCTCTGCCCCAGCCCAGTGAAAGTGAGTGAGGGTGGAAGAGAGCGAGCCACGGAGGAAGGGGGGATGGAGTGAGAGGGAGGCACCTCAAAGAAGGGGCGGGGCCTCAGGAAGAGGCGGGGCAAGGGTGTTTGGATTTGTGGGATTAGACAGTTGGCAACCCTACTTCCATCTCAATCCCACCTCCCAAATTTCCCTCTGCCATTTGAAATAGATGGAATTGCGGTTCACCTTCCTGTCTTTACCTGCTGGGTGGTGTCGCTACCTGCGCTACCTACCTCCGATGGCTTCTGTATCCCACCCAGAGAAGGAGAGGTTACTCACCTTGTGCAGTAACTGGAGGTCTTCGAGAGGTGTGTCCCTATAGGTGTTCCACTTCAGGTGTGCATGTGCCCCATGCGCCTCTGACTGGAGATTTTTGGTAGCTGTTCCCATTCGGCCCATGCATGCCCTCCCAGCAGCCTCCTACCCTGTGCCGGGGATAAACAGGGCTGCGCAAGTGAACTGCCCTCAGTTCCTTCTCGACCCTGAAGTCCTGTGAGACAGAACTCCAAAGCAGAGGGGAAGGAGTGTGGGTAGTGGAGCACGCATAACAACACACATCTTGAAGACCTCCAGCTACTGCACAAGGTGAGTAACCACTCCTTCTTCTACAAGGAGTGTCCCAATGGGTGCTCCACTGCAGTAGCCCCTGAAGGAGGAGGGAACTGTGGAGCTGCCTCTGACCTAGAGGCGTGTACCAGGGCGCAGCGTTCGGGAAAAGTGTGCACCGAGGCCTCGGTCGTCACTCTGCAAATTTCAGCAATGGCTGCATTTTGAAGAGTGCCCTGGAGGCAGGCTGGAGACTGGGCTATTCTTCTCGAAGGGGCCGACTGTTAGCAGCCTGGGAACGAGCATGAATGGAACTGGAAACCCACTTTGAGAGTCTCTGGGGGGAGACTGTGGATCCTTTGGATCTGTCCGCAACTGAGATGAATAGTCTGTGAGCCTGTCTAAATGGCTTGGTTCTGTCCACATAGACGCTAACGCCCCTCTAACATCCAAGCTGTGGAGGGCAGCTTCCTCTCTAGTCTGGCGTGGGTCTGGGGGAAACACAGGAAGGCGGATAACTTGGTTAATGAGCGAATCAGAGGATATTTTAGGTATGAACTTGGGATGTGGGCCTAACAAAACCTTATCCTTGAAAAAAACAGGGAAGGGGGGCAGGAAATCAGCCATCAATGCTCCTAATTCCCCAGTGCTAATTCCCCAATGCTCCTAATTCCCCAATGCTACCTCTAAGAATGCCACTTTCGTAGGTAAGTGCACCAGAGAGCACTCAGTGAGCAGCTCAAAGGGAGATTTCATGAGACAGTTCAAATCCCATATGGGAGCAGGCTCTGCGGGAAAAGGTTAACCAATTCCTTGATGAATTTTGCTGTCGTGGGATGAGCAAAGCCTGAATGAATCCCTGCACAGGGGAACGGAAGGCTGTCGTAGCTGATGAATGAACTCTGACGGAACTCACAGAAAGAGCTGAATACTTTAAATCCAATAGATAACCAAAAACAGGGGAGAGGGAAGAAGGAACAAGGTCCATTTTTGAAGGTATTTCTAGTAGAGATCTTTCTGATGTTTCTAATAGGACCTGTTGGATCTCTGTCGAATGGGAAACCTCTATCC
Source organism: Chrysemys picta bellii (assembly GCF_011386835.1). Taxonomy (NCBI): domain Eukaryota; kingdom Metazoa; phylum Chordata; order Testudines; family Emydidae; genus Chrysemys; species Chrysemys picta. The sequence continues at coordinate 54,630,549 of NC_088794.1, read as the reverse complement.
CCAAAAACCACTGAGGAACCAAGCTTGGAGTCAGCAGATGGCCAGGTTGGGATGGAGAGTCCGACTGGAGTCCTGGGACAGCACATAGGACATGGCTGGAAGCTGCAATGCTGAACAGGAAGTGAAGTGAGTCACGGAAGGGTACCAGACCTGCCTCAACTCAGCTGGTGCAACTAGACTGACTCTGGCTTTGTCTCGTTTGATCTTGTTCAACACCCTCTGAATCAATGGTGTCAGAGATGTATAGAGTAGGCCCAAGGAATGAGAAAGGTGTCTCCCAACGACTGATGGCCCAATCCTCTTCTCAAGCAGAATTTCTTGCACTTTCTGTTGGCGGTAATTGCAAAGATGTCTGCTTCTGTAAACCCCAGGTCAGGAATCTCTGTTTGAGGATCTGAAGGTCCAGTTCCCACTCATAATCGTGGGAGAAATGTCTGCTCAGATCATTGGCCATGGTGCTCTGCATGCCCGGAAGGTAAGCGGCTGTGAGGACGTGACTGGCTTGACACCAATTCCACAGCTTTATTGCTTCAGCACAAAGAAGGGGATCTCGCCCCTCCCTGAGATTTACGTGGAACATGCAGGTTACATTGTCTGTCATGACCTTCATGGATTGGCCCTTGCTTAAGGGAGGGAAGTGGATACAGGCATTCCTGACTGCTCCTAATTCTAGGAGGTTGATGTGCAGGAGAGACTCTTGAGACAACCATTTGCCTTGGACAGTGTGTCCCATTAGCTGCACTCCCCATCCCACAAGTGAGGCATCCAAAGTTATGGCGATGGTAGGAGGCGGCTGGGCGATAGGAACTCCTGCACGGACTTTGGACAGGTCCTTCACTTGAGCGAGTGTAGCACATGATGAGGGCCAGACACCAGATTGTCTAGACTGTTTGTTTGTTCGGGTGATAGACTATTCTGAGCCAACCCTGGAAGCAGCAAGATGTAACCTGGCATGTTGTGTTATGAAAGTACAAGCTGCCATATGAGCCAGCAGTTGGAGGCAATTTCTTGCTGTTGTCAGGGGGTTATTTGATCTTGGCAATAAGACTCATCAGTATCAGAAATCTGTCGGAAGGAAGGTAAGCTCTGGATGTTAGGGCATTCAGAGATGCTCCTGTGAAGTTTATCTGTTGAACTGGAGTCAAAGTGGACATTACAGATGGCTTCTGTATTGCAGAGAAGACTTTGACATACAATGGTCCTTGAACAGCCAGTTGTCGTGGTAGGAAAGATGATTATTCCCCACCTGTGCACAGCTACTATTGCCAGGACTTTGGAGAAAACACTTGGGGCAGATATGCTTTGTTCTGTCTGCTACCTCCTTAACTATTTAAAATACACCTGTTCTAGTTAATACATTTATTTCTGGTTTACAATAGAACCCAGTCAATGTGATTTCTAACTGGGGGGGGGGGGGGGGGGAGGAGATGTGCACACTCTCCTCCACACTGAGAGAAGAGGTGAATCTCATATAATTTCGGGTCTGTACTCCAAGGGAGGGTGGACATCTGGGTGCTGTGGCAAGCTCCTTAAGCTGAGCCTTCCCAGAGTGAATCTCTGTCTCTCTGTGCAGGTGAGTGTGGCCCTGCCTGTGTGCTGGGCTGGAAAAGACAGGGGAGCCGAGCCCAGCAAGACCAGATAAAGGGGGGCCCGGGCTGGCAGAATGGTCTGACTCAGTGAAATCCCAGCACAGCAGGTGACATCCCAGGGGGTCCAGCCCGTCACAAAGGTATCAGGAGAGATGCTGCTATGGTGGTACCTAGGGGATCCCCGCACAGATAGCTGAGAATCTGAAGTGGAGTCCTCAGCACAGTCCAGAGGAGGAGCAGACATTGGAGGCGAGGATGGTTCTCCACCTGGGACAGGTGGTACAGGAGAACCCGGGGGTACCGGAGGAAAGTAAGGTCTCAGAGGCCCTGCAGATTTCACTACAGATAGCCATGTGGTACCCATTCTGGCTCATCAGACTCCAGCAAGTCTTTGGAGAATCTAAAGTTCTGTGGTACTGGGTGAACCTGGACTGGATGGGGCTCTGACGCGACCAGTGTCAGTACCGAGGGTGCGGATTGTTCCGGTGGTATCTGTCTAGTCAATAGCACTGATACTGAAGATGCTGAGCTTGGAGGAACCGATGTTGCTGTCAGGGTCACATGTTTAGGCACTGGAGGTAGTATTGAAAAGTCTGTTTATGCTACAGACTTTTTAGAGGCAGAGCATTTAGGGTCATTTCTGTAGCAGGATGGAGCCTCAGCGGTGCCCTTCCCGGTGTCAGGACCGGGGCAGCCCAGCCTACTAGTTGGAGCCAGAGCAAGGAGGGACTGGGAACCAGAACCAAGGATCAGAGCTTTAGTCCGGACCCAAGGGGGCAGAACCGGAGTCAGGAAGAAGGAGTCAGAGTCCAGAGCCAGAGTAAACTGGGTTTAAACAGGAATCAGGCTGGGGCAGGGCTGGGAGTGGGCAGAACAAGGCTGGAGCAAGATAGGCCTGGGGTGACTGCAGCTGTGGGTGAAGCATTGAGCAGCCAGTGACCTGCTGCTGCTGCTGGGCTTACAAGCACACTGGCTGGTTCCCTTCAGCCAGTCAGGTGGTCCTACTGCAGCCCATCTGGGCTTGCCATGCCTGGAGACTAGCTAGTCCCAGGCTCAGCTGCAGGCCCTCATTCCTGACACCTGGGACAGGAGGTCTCTGAAACGGTCGATCTTGACGGTGACTGAGGGTCGTTTGAAGTGGGCCATCCAGGAGGAGAGCCAGAACTCTGCTTGGGAATTTTAGCAGTGCGCTCTGTCTTCCTACCCGCAAAGTCCTAGGCGAGCGGGGTACGGCGATTGGGGGGCACTGTGTTCACTTGGCTGCGGCTGTACAGGGGGTCTCTTGGGCCTGGACCCTGAGCTGGTTGGACGACTAGCTCCATCATGAGGATCCTAAGCTGAATCTCCAGGAGTTTTTAGATCTGCTTTGAAAAGCTGAGCAGATCTTGGAGTTGGCTGGAATTGAAGGTGTGTCCCAGACAGCGGATACACTGGGAATGTCCGTCGCTGACCAGGGTCGATTCCCAGCGGGAAAGGCAGCGCTTGCATCCCAGGAATCCTGGCACACCAGGTTGATGACAATCCCCAAGGCAAACCCCTCAGGAAGGGGGAGGAGGAAAAAAGGGGCTATTAAGCAGAACCTCCTCAAATTAACCGAAGAGGGACAATTATAAAATAAAGGAGAGAGGCAAGTAAACTAAACTAAACCTTGAACTAGGAACTCGAGGCTAAGCTAGAGCAAAGCGGAAGAGGGCAAGCTTGATGCTCTGTCTCAGGCCAGCGGGGAGTTGAGAAGGAATCGAGGGCAATTTGCCTGGGCAGCTCTATATACCCTCAGTACAGAGCCCGGGGATGTCTGGAGTGCATGCATGGGACGAACAGGCACTGCTAGTGAACATCTCCAATCAAAGGTGCTCGGGGTGGAGCACCGCCAGGGACACTCCTCAGAGAAGAAAGCAGCATTCTGTGGATGGGTGAAAGGATCCCTACACAACCCTCACCTACCTCACATGGGTGTTGTGAGGCTAAATTACAAGGGGCCAAGTTCCCAGCAGGTGTAAACAGGCGACTCTCCTTTGAAGTCAAGTCATGCTGATTTGCAGCAGCAAAGGATCTGGCCCTCGGTCTCAGATGAAATGCACCAGGGTAGCCGATATTACTCACATCTCACCTGATGGCTGGGGAAGGACCCCTGCATGGGTGGGGCTAGGGAAGCATTCTGGAGGCAGTCTCTATAGATGCACCAGCCAGCGCTATGCTGGCAGGGCAGGGCACCAAAACAGACAGAGCGTGTCCCTCACCTTCCGTCTTGATCTTGAGGGCAGTCCGCACCAGAGTGAAGAGAGTGGCATTGAAGGTGACGGTGCCATCGCTGTTCAGAGGCATGTTCATGCACACCAGGCGCTGCACAACAAACGACAACTGCGTTCACCCCCAGCCCGGAGCACACTTCCCACGCACAGGGCCGGCAGCAGACCCCGGCAGGACCACTCAGGCCTGGCCTAAGGGAGATGTTGCGTCGGGACAATGGCAGCACAGTCTGAGAGCTAGGGAACCAGAGAGACCCTCCTGGTCCATCTGTGTCCAGCAGCCCCCTTAGAAAGAGTACCCTTTATATTCATGACAACGGAGATCTGTCTCTATTGCACTGCACTTGTGCAAAGGACGCTCTCCAGAGCACAGCTCACCAGTCAGCAAAGACAGACCACGGAGGCATAGGCTGCATGGGAACAGTCAGGTTAAAGGTTATAACTCTCAGACGGGTTGGGTTATTCGGCAGGCTGCATATGGCAGGTGTGGCCTCACCAGGGGAGATGTCGAAGGTGAGGGAATTGGGAAGACATAGAATCTTAGAATATCAGGGTTGGAAGGGACCTCAGGAGGCCATCTAGTCCCACCCCCTGCTCAAAGCAGGACCAAGACATCCTTCTATCAGGGATGGGATCAGTGAAATCCATTCAACCACAAAGGCAGCGGGGTGCACTAGAGGATCCACTAGAGAGCCCGTCCAACCCAAAGGATTCTGGGATAAGACTGCATGGCCTTTTGATAACATGCCATTTCATCCAGTGCTCCAAAATCTACAGCTGGTTTAAAATGGCAAAACTGCCTTGAACTCCGACCCAGGAACTGGGTGGCTTTGTTAACGCTTTGATGGCACGAGTCAGAAATGTCTCCCATGCTCTGTGGAGAATGAGCGGGTGCAGGAAGAAGTGCCGCCCACTCTCCCTGCTCCCTCTGCAGCCCCCGGCTTTTGGGGAGCTGCCCCCTGCCTTAACAGAGCTCTTGTTGGTCTGGGGGAGAGGTTGCGTGTCTCCATCCTTGCAATGGGGTCAGCTGCCTCCTGTGCACACCCCTCCCCATGCACAGAGGTGCCTCTGCAGTGCCTTGTTAACCATTTCTCCCTCAAAGGCTTCTGAAACAAACCTTTTTTTTTCTCTTAATTAATTGGCCTCTCAGAGTTGGTAAGACAACTCCCACCTGTTTATGCTCTTTGTATGTGTGTATATATATCTCCTCATTATATGTTCCATTCTATATGCATCCGAAGAAGTGGGCTGTAGTCCACGAAAGCTTATGCTCTAATAAATTTGTTAGTCTCTAAGGTGCCACAAGTACTCCAGTTCTTCTTTTTGCGGATACAGACTAACACGGCTGTTACTCTGAAACCTCACACATGGGTTTTTTACCACTCCATTATTCCTCCTTGGGGTTCTCGTGTATACACATAAATAGAGCTCCAAAAATCAAACTCAGAGACTCCAAACACAGCTGTGATGGAGCAGGGGAGTTACATTGGGGATTGGGGGCTGGCCTTGCAGGGAGATACTTGAGCTGTAACCTGAGCCAGGAGCGGGATTGGGAGAAATGACACCTTCTGCCCAGGAGACGAACAAAGGAGAGAAGGGCAGAGGGGAGGGGGGAGAAAGCTGCTGGAGGGTTTTGGTTTTCAGTTTTCCTGTTTAGGCTGGGTGGTGGAACGCAGGGAACCCCAAGCTAGGGTCTAAGCTCCCTGAACCCCCCAGAAGGACTTGATTGAGGGGTCTGGGTTGTACCTACAAGCTCTGCTGTAGGCTGCGTTCCTATTGTCCAACAAACCTTCCATTTTACTGGCTGGCTGAGAGTCACAGTGAATCTCAGGAAGAGGGGTGCCGGGCGCCAGGGCCGGCTTTAGGCCAATTCCCCCAAATCGGGACCCACGCTTAAGAGGGCCCCACGCCCAGTGGCAGGGCCGCCCAGAGTGGAGGGCAAGTGGCAGAGAATCCCTTCCCTGGCTAGAGGCACCTTTTTAATTTTTTACTCACCCGGCGGCGCTCCAGGTCTTTGGCAGCGGGTCCTTCACTCACTTCCTAAAGCTGGCCCTGCCGGGCGCTGACTGCCCCACACTCCGTGACAACAGCCCATTGGTTCTACCCTCACACACAGGTGTTTCCTGCCTATGGTCTCAGTAGAGAAACCCCCTAGCTCAGGTGTTTCTGCTGGAGCCTGTTCACACCTAGCAATCACCAATTCACCCTGCTCCCAGACCTTCCCTGGCTGAAGCCTCTGATTTCTTGTTTCCTAAGCTTTTCTCCTTCACTACAGCCACCTGCTGTCCTTTATAGGGAATTATCCGGATCTCTCCCAAGTGTGGCGCGTTCTGTAATCATGGCTGGCTCATCCCAAGCCTTGCAGCTCTTAAGGGGCCAGCCACCCCATTATAGTTCTGTGTGTTTGCAAGCACTTGTGTTTGTGTGCGTGCACATGCTGTAGGTCTGTGCTTGTGTACGTGTGTGTGTGCGTGCTGTATGCCTGTATTCGTGTGTGTGTGTGTGTGTGTGTGTGTGTGTGTATGCACACGCATCTCAGATCTGTCTGCCTACACATACCACCGTGACTAGGAGGATGAGCAAAGAGAAGAGTGGGTATTGTTCTGCTGGAAGGCATAAATGGATCCCATCAACCAGTTCTTTGATCTCTAGACAATTGCAGCAATATTGGAGGCTGGGGCTGTGCCAAAGAGCTGGTAGAAGCTCCATGACCTCCATTTCCCCCCTTTCAGTTTTCTGATTTCCCCCCAGATCAATCAGGTTCTGGCTGTGGCTGCCTGGAACATTCCCCAGAATGTGGGAATCGATTGGATGTGGTGATCCAAATGCACTCTGTCTGCTGAACAGCCAGAGACCACTTTGGGTGAGGCAGGGGCTTTATTTTACTTTATTGTGGTGCAATGCCTTGCCGTTAAATACCAGTGAGGCCAGGAGTGTAGTGATATTCAGGAAAGGATCCTTCTGCTTGATTCAGGGCATGAGCTGCCTTCTATCCGACAGGAACAGTGGTGGTAGCTGAGGATTCTTAGAGCCACTAGTCAGGGTCTTTCCTTGAGCCCATCGCTCACACCGTGCAGCGATTCAGAGACCCAGAACACAGAGGGTGGGGTGAAGGCGAATGCCAGCCAGGGCCGGCTCCAGGCACCAGCTTACCAAGCAGGTGCTTGGGGCGGCCACTTCAGAGAGGGGCGGCACGTCCAGCTGTTTGGTGGCAATTCGGCGGACGGTCCCTCACTCCTGCTCGGAGCAAAGGACCTCCCGCTGGATTGCCGCCGCAGATCGCGATCGCGGCTTTTTTGTTTTTGTTTTTTTTGTTTGGCTGCTCGGGGCGGCCAAAACCCTGGAGCCGGCCCTGATGCCAGCCTGGCTTTCTGCTCACATAGACCCTTAACTCCTTGCTCTATGCCTCCTAGTGGCTACCCTGAGTAGTGGAGCTCACCATCACAACTAAAGTCACAGACACTGCTCCTAGGGACAGGCTATCCCAGCAGAGCACCAAGCCACGGAGCCTCCACGAGCCAGGCCAGCCTAGAGTGACCAGCATTGCAGATTCCTAGACTCAGACCTGCAGACCAGCCCGGCCGCCTGGCCTTTGCAATGCTGCCCTGGGTGCAGGACGCTGGCAGGGCAGCACGTCGAGCTTGGCCAGGCCCACAGGGCAGCCTCAGTGCACCTGATACTTACGTGAGGGTGCGGATGCACTTGGCCGAGTCCCGGATGTCTCACATCTTGATGTAGGAGGTGGAGACGGTGAAGACCAACCCTGAGTGGCTGCAGTACTTATAGACTTTAAGGTCAGAAGGGACCATTATGATCATCTAGTCTGACCTCCCGCATGATGCAGGCCACAAAAGCTGACCCACCCCCTTTCCCTTGACTCAGCTGTTGAAGTCCCCAAATCCTGTGATTTAAAGACTTCAAGTCGCAGAGAATCCTCCAGCTAGCGACCCCCGCCCCATGCTGCGGAGGAAGGCGAAAAACCTCCAGGGCCCCTGCCAATCTACCCTGGAGGAAAATTCCTTCCCGACCCCAAATATGGCGATCAGTAGAACCCCGAGCATGCAGGCAAGATCGTCCAGCCAGACCCTCATTGGCCATTGATACTATTTACCTGCGATTGCACGCTGTTGATTAATTGACTAAAATCATGTTATCCCATCAAACCATTCCCTCCATAAACTTATCAAGCTTAATCTTAAAGCCAGAGAGGTCTTTCGCCCCCACCGTTTCCCTCGGAAGGCTGTTCCAAAATTTCAGCCCTCTGATGGTTAGAAACCTTCATCTAATTTCAAGCCTAAACTTCCCCACGGCCAGTTTATATCCATTCGTTCTCATGTCCACATTAGTACTGAGCTGAAATAATTCCTCTCCCTCCCTGGTATTTATCCCTCTGATATATTTAAAGAGAGCAATCATATCCCCCCTCAGCCTTCTTTTGGTTAGGGTAAACAAACCGAGCTCCTCGAGTCTCCTTTCATACGACAGGTTTTCCATTCCTCTGATCATCCTAGTGGCCCTTCTCTGTACCCGTTCCAGTTTGAGTTCATCCTTTTTAAACATGGGAGACCAGAACTGCACACAATACTCCAAATGAGGTCTCACCAGTGCCTTGTATAACGGAAGCAGCACGTCCTTATCCCTACTAGATATACCTCGCCTAATGCATCCCAAGACCGCATTGGCTTTTTTCACGGCCATGTCACATTGCCGACTCAGTCATCCTGCGGTCAACCAGGACTCCGAGGTCTTTCTCCTCCTCCGTTACTTCCAACCGATGCGTCCCCAGCTTGTAACTAAAATTCTTGTTAGTCATCCCTAAATGCATCACCTTACACTTTTCACTATTAAATTTCATCCTATTTCTATTACTCCAATTTACAAGGTCATCCAAGTCTCCCCGCAGAATATCCCGATCCTTCTCCGAATTGGCAATACCTCCCAACTTTGTGTCATCCGCAAACTTTATCAGCCCACTCCTACATTTGGTTCCGAGGTCAGTAATAAATAGATTAAATAAAATGGGACCCAAAACCGAACCTTGAGGAACTCCACTGGTAACCTCCCTCCAACCTGACAGTTCACCTTTCAGGTACGACCTGCTGCAGTCTCCCCTTTAACCAGTTCCTTATCCACCTCTGGATTTTCAGATCGATCCCCATCTTTTCCAATTTAACCAATAATTCCTCGTGCGGTACCGTATCAAACACTTTGCTGAAATCGAGGTATATTAGGTCCACCGCATTTCCCTTATCTAAAAAGTCTGTTACTTTCTCAAAGAAGAAGATCAGATTGGTTTGGCACGATCTGCCTTTGGTAAAACCATGTTGTAATTTGTCGCAATTGCCATTGACCTCAAGGTCCTTAACTACTTTCTCCTTCAACATTTTTTCCAGGACCTTGCATACTACAGATGTTAAACTGACAGGCCTGTAGTTACCCGGGTCACTTTTTTTCCCTTTCTTGAAAATAGGAACCACATTAGCTATTCTCCAGTCCAACGGTACCACCCCCAAGTTTATAGATTCATTAAAAATTATCGCTAACGGGCTTGCAATTTCTCGCGCCAGTTCCTTCAATATTCTCGGATGAAGATCATCCGGTCCGCCCGACTTAGTCCCGTTAAGGTGTTCAAATTTGGCTTCTATCTCGGATACGGTAAAGTCAATCCCCCCTCCTTTATTCCCCTCTGTCACGCTGCCACTATTCCTAAACCCTTCATTAGCCTCATTAAAGACTGATGCAAAATATTCATTTAGATATTGTGCCATGCCTAGATTATCCTTAATCTCCACTCCATCTACAGTCTTCAGCGGTCCCACTTCTTCTTTCTTTGTTTTCTTCCTATTTATATGGCTATAAAACCTCTATTGGTTTTAATTCCCCTCGCAAGGTCCAACTCTACACGGCTTTTGGCCTTTCTCACTCCATCTCTACATGCTCTGACCTCAATAAGGTAAGTTTCCTTACTGATCCCTCCACTCTTCCACTCTTTGTACGCTTTCTGTTTTTTCTTAATCGCCCCTTTGAGACGCTCACTCATCCAGCTCGGTCTAAATCTCTTGCCTACTAACCGTTTTCCCTTTCTCGGGATACAGGCCTCCGACAGCTCCTGCAACTTTAACTTAAAATAATCCCAGGCACCATCCACCTTTAGATCCATAAATATGTTAGCCCAATCCACTTCCCTAACCAGTTCTCTTAATTTATTAAAATTAGCCTTTTTGAAATTGTAAACCCTAGTCTCCGATTTAATTCTGTTAATCCTTCCATTTAGTTTAAATCGAATTAGCTCATGATCACTCGAGCCAAGGTTGTCCCCTACAACCATTTCCTCAACGAGGTCCTCACTACTCACCAAAACCAAATCTAAAATGGCATCCCCCCTCGTCGGTTCAGCTACTACTTGATGAAGGAATTCATCAGCAAGCAGGTCTAGGAACATCTGAGCCCTATTATTGTTACTAGCATTTGTTCCCCAATCTATATCTGGGAAGTTAAAGTCTCCCATGATTACACAGTTCCTATTAGTATTTACTTCCCTAAAAACATTAAATATTTCTCTGTCCATATCCAGGCTAGATCCCAGCGGTCTATAGCACACCCCAAGTACTATCCCAGGGGAGGCTCTAGTAGTTCTTTTACCCAGTGTGAGTATTGCCCAGACAGACTCTGTCTTATCCATTCCATCAGTTATTATTTCTTTACAGCTTACCTCATTATTGATATACAATGCCACCCCCCCACACCTTTACCTTTGTTCCGGTCGTTCCTAAACAGCACATACCCTTCCATACCTGTACTCCAGTCATGACTACCGTTCCACCAGGTTTCGGTTATTCCTACGATATCCGGTTTCATTTCTCGGACCAGGAGCTCCAATTCCTCCATTTTGTTACCTAGGCTTCTTGCATTGGTGTATAAACATCTTAATGTATGCCGTTTAGCCTGTCTCCCATTAGTTATGCAATTTGTTACGGACCCCTTACTGTTCATCCCCCCTCTCCTTCTTATGTCCAATCCCATCCCCCTGGCTATATCTGTTCTTATCTCATCACCCTCCTTTTCAATGTTGGAATCTGGCGTGGAGATTAACTGGACAGCTCCCAACCGTCTCCCCCAATTTCCTAGTTTAAAGCTCTCTTGATGAGATGAGCCAGCCTCCCTCCCAGATGGACACCACATTATTGGGGTGGCCCTTCAGCGAGGCGATTTCCTGGCCCGTCACCAGGTTCCACATTTTGCAGCTCCGGTCTGCGGGAGGAGGCAGGAGCATGTGATGCTGCGGGACCTTCCTGTCCTCAGCAGAGGAACCCCACGGCTCCTCCCCCCCACTGCCTCCCCTGATCCAAGGACACCCAGGGGCGAGAGGGGAGTCACGGGGCCAGTTCCTGGCTTGTGGATTGTCTGGAGCCCAGCACAGGATGGACTCAGCACCTTACAGATGGCTCCAGGGTGTGCTTGGCTCTCGGGCCCGCTGGGTACTGACATGCCAGGTGCCCCAGGGCCTTATCACCAGCCCGTTCCCAGGCTTGGCATGGCAGTACATTTCCTTCCCAGTTGCCGTCCCCTGGCATTAAACAAGGGACTCCGCGCTGGGGATGTGCACCTGGTAGCACGCAGCCTCCCGAGAACAGACAGGCCAGGCTGCGGGGCGAGGGCTCCCAGAGACAAATGGCAGGAGGGCAATGCTGGGAACTCCCAGGCCGTCTTCAGCTAGAGCACGAGGGCGCCCCGGCATCCTGGAGAGCACAAATCTAGCTTCAGCTCAGCCTTTCTGTCCCCCCTCGTTCTCTGCACTAGATGGGTCAGTCTCCTGGAGGAACCTAACTGTCGATCAGGAGTTCCTGGCTTATGCAATGTCAGTTTCCAGCTCTTGTAAAAAAAATGGTGACTTCCCTTACCCAGGAGCTGGCGTTCTTCAGGCTGTGCTGTGCCTGTAGACGTTCCACTGTAGGGGAGTATGCACCCAGGGCACGCAAGTCGCAGACGTTTTCCAGCAGTACCACGGAGCAGTGCCTGCGCCCCTGCTCTCCCCATGCACTCAGGCACCGGCATCAAAACGACTGTGGCGTCTTCTCCCACCTCACCAGCAACCAGAGCCAGGGCTCCGCGCTGGACAAGTAAGAACTTCGCGGGGCAGGGAGCGGGTGGGAGGGTGAATCCAGGGCCGGCTCTAGGTTTTTTGTCGCCCCAAGCAAAAAAAATTTTGGCTGCTCCCCCACCAGCCCTGGGCTCTCACCCCCCCACTCCCAGGGCAGGTATATCAGTCTCACAGCAGCAGCTCAGTCTGCTCAACATCACTCCAGGGCCAGGAACTCGCTCCTGCCTGACATAGGCAACAGGCTGAGCCAGCTCCAGCCCTGTTCCTAGTCCTACTCCAGCCCTGATCTCGCTCCAGCCTTGCTCCACCCATGCCCTGCCCCGCCCCCTGAGTCCAGCTCCAACCACTAGGCCTGACCACCTCCATCACCTTTGCTGACACCATCACTTCCATAGGAAATGGCACTGAGGTTGCCGGAGGAACAGGCATTCTCAGGGTGCCAGGAGCCATTGTTCTATTTACCAGGACAGTCCGATGCCAGGACAGTGCCCCTGAGCACTGGAGAGGACTAGGGCTGCATTAGGACACCGGAAGTGCAGCTGCTGGAGAGTCAGCAGAAACGCCCGGAGACAGCCACGCTTGCCTCCCAGCCCGGGAAGCCCAGAGACCCAGAGCGTAGACGTCTCTCAGAGCATCTCTGCCAGCAGGAGACATTGGGTGAGGAATAGAGCCGTCCCGCCTTCGGGCAGGAGCCATTCAGGAGACCCAGCGTGGGGGGAATCGGGCTGTGTGTGTACAATGTCTAGCACCGCGGGGCCCTGATCCGGGACTGAGCCCTCTGGGCACTGCCGAAATACAAAGGAGAACAGCAGGGCTGGAGGATTTACAGGCTCCGTGTGAGGAGGGCTGGTTGGGTTGAGCCAGCAGTGAGTCCCCAGTAACACAGAGCTGCGCTAGTGATGGAAGATCTATTTTGTCCTGAGCTGGCAGGGAAAACAGGAGCAGAGGTAGTCTTGGCACATCATGTGGCAGCTCCCGGGGGGTTTCTGTGATCCAACCCATCACAGGTCCCTCCCATGACCCCGGTGGGGAAGGACAGGCTCTAAAGCCCCAGCCAGGCCAAAACTAATCTGGGCTGGGGCATCCCAGGGCTGGGCAGTCACACATTGGCTGGCTTGTGACTCGCCTGCCCATTGTGACACGCCCCCTGCTGGCTGCCAAAGCCTCATCCCCTCACTGCCAGGCTTGGCTCTGGCAGAGCGAGAGCTGGCACGTGCCGCTGGGAAAGCTGATCCAGCCGTTTCAGCTCCGACACTGGTAGCAGAAAGTGGGTGGCCCATATACACGCTGGCTTCTGTCCACTCCTGACTCCAGGTAGGAGAATCTTCTATTGCCCGCCTCTGCTTTTCCATTGCATCGCCAGCCACACCGAGCCTTCCTCGGGCTCCTGGCTGGGCGGCGCACGTCTACCAAGTGCCCCGCTGCCGGCTGTCTAGCCTGGTGCCAGTGAGGAAGTTGGCAGCGGCATGCGCACAGGAGGGAGTCTGCGGTGGCCAGACAGAAGGGGTCACACCAGTCCAGCCCGGAGGGGACGGAGACAGGGAGGAGGGTTTGGCGGGGCTGGTGGCAGGGCACGGGAAGGCGACACAGGCTGGTAGATGAGGCATTGGGCTGGGATTCAGGAGAGCGGTGTTCAGTTCCCAGCTCTGCTGAAAGTCTTCTGTGTGAGATCAGGTGAGTCCCTGTCGCTCTGGGCCTCAGCAAACTAGGGAGAGCAGGTCCCTGCTCCATGCGGGGGGTTGAGAGACTAAATACAACAACACCCGCGTGCTCAGCCACTGCCATGATGGGGCCAGGTAAGGGTCCAGACAGGGAGGTAGCTGGTGGCCAACATGGGCCATGTGGGGGTGATTAAAGGCAAATGGGAAGAAGCATGAGAGGTGTGTGTCATGGAGTCCCCAGACAATGCTCTGGAGCTGCTCCCTATGAAGCCAGTCAGGACTCTGGTGAAGTCTCCTCTCTGTGAGCAGACTGTCTTCTGGGCCAGAAGCTCAAACGGCTTTCACCTTCCTGGGTCTGACCTTGGAGCATTCAGCATACTCTGCCCCTCCTTGCATTTCTCACAGCGAGTCTGCCCAGGTGGGGTCCTGGAGAAGCCAGAGGGTCCTGCACCCCCACTTCGCAGTCAGACGTGACTCTTAGCCAGCCAGTAAAACAGAGGTTTATTAGATGATAGAAACATGGTCTAAAACAGCTTGTAGGTACAGAGAACAGGACCCCTCAGCTGGGTCCATTTTGGGGGGCAGTGAGCCAGACACCCACATCTGCACTTCACTCCTCATCCCCAGCCAGCTCCAAACTGAAACTCTCCAGCCCCTTCTCTCTGGCCTTTGTCTCTTTCCCGGGCCAGGAGGTCACCTGATCTCTTTGTTCTCCAACACCTTTAGCTATCCCCTTGCAGGGGGGAAGGGCCCCGGCCATTAGTTGCCAGGAGACAGAGTGTTGGCCATTTATGCACACTGGCCTTTATCCCCCCACCTAGAGACTTAAGAAATGCATAGGGGAAGCTGAGGCACCCCTACAGTATTCAGAGGAAACATTAAGAACAGTCCCACTTCGTCACAGTGAGGGAGCTGGAGAGTCTGTGGGAAGCCCCCTCTCTTGTGAAATCAACCACCCCCATACGATGTGGGCCGCTCCAGATCGGGGGAAGAGTCCAGCTGTGAATTTGGAGCCAGATCCTGGTTTGGATCTGAATCCACCGGTGCTGCGGAGCGTTCAGATGTGGGGAGCTAGCTCCCGCCCGTGCCAGATCACAAAGTGCCACTTCAGCCAGCCTCCTGCCAGGCTCTGGCAGCGCCCTGTGTGGAGCTGCAGTTGGACCCTCCAGAGCTGAGCTGCTGCTCCTCCTCTCTGCTGGCCAGACGACCGCAGCTCCTCAGCACCTGCCCGCTCAGCCCCACCTCAGTGCTCCTGCCTCCCCAATCTCCTCCCTGGCGCTGCACCTCGCCCCCTGCACCTGGCATGTCAATACCCACCAGGGCCAGGAGCCAAGCGTCCCGGGAGCCATCTGTAAGGTGCTGATTCCCTCCTGTGCTGGGCTCCAGCTAATCCACAAGTCAGGAACTGGCCTTGTGTCTCCCAGAGCAGGTATATCAGTCTCACAGCAGCAGCTCAGTCTGTTCAACATCACTCCAGGGCCAGGAACTCGCTCCTGCCTGACATAGGCAACAGGCTGAGCCTGCTCCAGCCCTGTTCCTAGTCCTACTCCAGCCCTGGTCTCGCTCCGGCCTTGCTCCACCCATGCCCTGCCCCGCCCCCTGAGTCCAGCTCCAACCACTAGGCCTGACCACCTCCATCACCTTTGCTGACACCATCACTTCCATAGGAAATGGCACTGAGGTTGCCGGAGGAACAGGCATTCTCAGGGTGCCAGGAGCCATTGTTCTATTTACCAGGACAGTCCGATGCCAGGACAGTGCCCCTGAGCGCTGGAGAGGACTAGGGCTGCATTAGGACACCGGAAGTGCAGCTGCTGGAGAGTCAGCAGAACCGCCCGGAGACAGCCACGCTTGCCTCCCAGCCCGGGAAGCCCAGAGACCCAGAGCGTAGATGTCTCAGAGCATCTCTGCCAGCAGGAGACATTGGGTGAGGAATAGAGCCGTCCCGCCTTCGGGCAGGAGCCATTCAGGAGACCCAGCGTGGGGGGAATCGGGCTGTGTGTGTACAATGTCTAGCACCGCGGGGCCCTGATCCGGGACTGAGCCCTCTGGGCACTGCCGAAATACAAAGGAGAACAGCAGGGCTGGAGGATTTACAGGCTCCGTGTGAGGAGGGCTGGTTGGGTTGAGGCAGCAGTGAGTCCCCAGTAACACAGAGCTGTGCTAGTGATGGAAGATCTATTTGGTCTTCCCTACTTAGCACAGTTCAAAACTTAGCACTGCCCAGCTGCAAGGATCCTGGCAGGCCCTGGTATGGTTGTAGCAGCAGACTCAATGTTCGGGAAAAGCGAGATATGTGCAATAGGCAATGTAGTTCCATCTGGGCACCAGCCAGCTCCTGTGCCCCAGAGAGCTCTCACAGCTCACACTGAACCAGGGACAAAGGGGGCAGGAGGTTGGAAGAGAAGGTGCCAGCCTGGGGCCCAGGAGACCCATAGTCAATTCCCAGCTCTGCCACAGATGCTCTGCGTGGCCTCGGGCAAATCCCTTATCCCCTCTGTGCTGCAGTTCCCTGTCTGTTCAGTGGAGGTAGCAGCCAGGCCCTGCCCTGCAGGGGGCAGTTAGAATAAATGCAATTGAGGTTGGACAGTGCTCTGATGCCACGGGGATGAGGGCCAGAATGGTGCCTAAGACAGACCAAAAGCAAGGGGGAGCTACAGAACTGGTGGTGAGAGGGGTTTGGCCTTTGACAGTCTGCTCTGGGTGCCTGGGCTGTCAGACCCCAGCCAGCCACTGGCATTGCCAGACCTCCCTGATCTCTGGTGCTGCTGCTCTCCCTGCTTCTAGGAGTCACTGCCTCCCCATGGGCCGAGACTCCCGCAGCAATCATCTCCTGCCATGGCACTGAGCGGCTAGCAAGGCCTGAGACTCAGTTGGGCGGGGGGGGGGGGGTGCTATGAAAGCAGTTTCCGTATTGTTACCGCGGTGGGAGGGGAAGCAGAGATGGGGCCATTTTACATCCTACGGCCAAGGCGCCCAGCAGCTTGGGCAGGCGCAAAGAGCCGCCCGCGTGGGCTGGGAGCTGGGGGAGGGGAGCGTTCGGGAACCCCCGTTCTGCGCTCTCACAAGGAGGAGGAACCGGGATGGAACTGATTCTCCCACTCGGGGATCTGGAGACCCCTCCCTGGCTCCAGCTGTATGGACGCGGGGAGGGGTCTGGCCTGGGGTCTGCAGGAGCTGGGACTAGATGAGCCCAGTGGTCCCTTCCGGCCTAAAGTCTGTGACTGTGGGGAGCGGAAGGTCCCTCCCATGACCCCGGTGGGGAAGGAGAGGCTCTAAAGCCCCGGCGAGGCCAGAACTAGTCTGGGCTGGGGCAGCCCATGACTGGGCAGTCACACATTGACTGGCTTGTGACTCGCCTGCCCATTGTGACACGCCCCCTGCTGGCTGGCACAGCCTCATCCCCTCACTGCCAGGCTTGGCTCTGGCAGAGCGAGAGCTGGCACGTGCCGCTGGGAAAGCTGAGCCAGCCATTTCAGCTCCGCCACCGGCAGCAGAAAGTGGGTGGCCCATATACACGCTGGCTTCTGCCCACTCCTGACTCCAGGCAGGAGAATCTTCTATTGCCCGCCTCTGCTTTTCCATTGCATCGCCAGCCACACCGAGGTTGGATGAGAAGGTACCAGCCTCCCTGCCGCTCTCCTGCCTTCTGCTCCTGTCCCTTCACGGGTGTGTCTGAGCAACTCCTGCTGCTCACGAGCCCGCCCCACCTCCCCAACCCCGCTGGCCTCGCCCACCTGCGAACTGCCACGGCCCCAATATTCCTTGGGGAAGGGATCAGGGTCATTCCATTGGGCAGGAAGAATCCTGAGTGGTTGGATCCAGCCTGTCTGCTGTGCAGCTTGTGAACCAGGAGAAGGAGAGGTGGGAGTGACCCAGAGGAGGCCGTTTGGCCTGTGGGATGGGGTGCTGGCCTGGGAGTTCAGAGACCTGGGTTCTAATCCTGGGTGACTTTGAGCACATCCCTTCCCTTGTTTCCCTGCTGGCTGCCTTGGCTAGTTAGAGTCTGAGCCCTCCAGCCCAGCGATTGTCTGCAGCACCTGGTGCAACAGGGCCCTGAGCTCAGCTGGCATCTGTAGGTGCTGGTGGGACAGAAATAACTGGGCTGGCCCTGATGCTGAACGGGGCCATCGCCTCTCGTCACTCACAAGCAATGCCTTGTCCTGGCTTCTTCTAGGATGGCTGAGGCGGGCCGCCCAGAGCCCAGGCGCGCCTGGGAGGAGACAAAACCTCCTCCAGGGAAGAGTCGGCGGAAGAGGCCATGGCAGCAGCAGGAGCTGTGTGTGCCTCAGCCCTTCCATGCCGGTGAGTGGACGCCTTCTGGGTGGGCGGAGGGGGCTGCAAAAATGGCTGGGGCCATGGCCCTGCATTGGGGTGGGGCTTGGCCCCTGTGGGGGTTGGGTGGCAAGACTAGGGTGTCATTGGGGGGAGAAGACTCCATAGACCTTGTATGCTCTGGGTGTATGTATGTGTGCTCTGGGTTGCCACGAGATGGAGAGACAGGAAAACCCAGGCAGGGGGGAATGGCCCCTCCTGCTGGCAGCAGCTGCAGCCACTAAAGCTGATCGGGGCATAGCGGCAGAAGCATCAGGTGGAGACTGACTGAATCGCCCACCCCGATCTGTCACGCTGCAGGGTCGGAGGATGTTTTCCACCAGTCGAAGGGGATGCTTGGTGCACGGTGGGTTGTTAAAGCCTAGGATTACAGGGCGCCGGCCAGAGCATAAGATGCTCCCTGATGTTGCAGCCCCATCTGCTGGCTCCTTTGTCGCATGTCGCAGCACAGGGCATTTGGGGGGAGTGTTGACAATGGGAGCCCAGTGCCTGCCCAGGTTACACCCAGTGGCTCTGGCTGGCTGTTGGTGGCAGGAGAGGCAGTCAGAACAAGCAGAACGGGCAGGCCCTGGGTCCCCATATCCCATGCAGACTGGGCAGCTGTTCCCTCTCCTGCTGCAAGGACCAGACCGATTCACTCCCAGTCCCTCTGCCCCCTCCAGCAATGGCCCGGAGAGTGGGGACACCCCTCATGGCCTGACATCGTCCCTCCTTCCAGGTGTGGCGCTCCCCAAATCCCCACGCTGAGCCTGCATGCTGGGCGGGGAAGTGGGGTGGCCGCTGGGAACCAGGGCTCCGACTGGGTCTTTGCTGGGCTGGGCAGCAAAGAGGTGGGGAAGCCAGGAATCGCTGTGCCAGACCCTGCCGTGCATCAGGGCTGCTTCCCTGCTCGAGCGGGGGCAAGGGTTTCCTCTAAGATCTCTGTCACCCAGCCTGCAGCTTGGCAGCACCAGGTATTACCACTGCTCTGTCTTTGATCAGATTCACCATCCCCTTCTAACACCGCCTGCTTTATGGAGCCAGACTCGGAGGAGAAAGAGGCCCTGGACTACATTGACGCCTTTCTCAAAGGCAATGAACAGGTACCAAGAGCCCTCCTCTGATCTGTCAGCTAGTGCCCTGTCCACATGCACATCTGCCCTTCTCCAGATGATGCATGGATTCCAAGGCCAAACGGAACCAGTGTGACCTCCTGTATAGTATAACACACGCCAGGGACCTGCCCCCAAATAATTCCTGTTTAAACTAAAGCATCTTAAAAAGTCCCGTCTTGAGTTACAAAAGGTCACCCACCATGCCCCTTGCTCAGTTGTTCCAATGGTCTATTACTTTCTCTGTTAAAAATGTACATTTCCAGTCTGAATTTGTCTAGCTTCAATTTCCAGCCCCTTGTGGCCTTGTGCCCACTGGATTTGGTCAGTCCCTAGTGTGACGGGTTGCCCCCCTTTGAGGTGCCACCTGTTGTACCAGGATACCACCGAGCCCACCTGTTCTGCCAGCCTGAGCCCCCTTTACCTCGTCTTGCTGGGCTAGGCTCACAAGCCTCTTCCAGCCATACACTCAGGCAGGGCCACGCCCAGCTGCAGAAAGACACAGACACTGAGATCAGCTCTGGGAAGACTCAGGTGAAAGGGCTTGTCCCAGTACTCTGGTGCCCACCTCCTTTGGAGTACAGACCCAAAGGTTTTATGAAATTCGCCCCCTCCCTCGATGTGGAGAGAGGTATGCACAACTCTTTGCCCCTCCCCCCAGTTACTAATTGCACAAACTGGGTTATGGTATAAACAAGCAATAAGATTATTAACTACAAGAGGTAGCTTGTAAGTGGTTATAAGAGATAGCAAACGGTACAAAGCAGATTGCATTAGTAAATAAACACAACACGCAAACTAAGCTTTCCACACAGGATAGATAGGCTCTACATGAGCAAATTCTCACCCTGAGTGATAAACAGGTGGGCAGATTCTTAAGGCACAAGCTGCCTTGGCTTTGCAGCTTGGATTTCCCAGGTTTTCTTACACAGGCTAGGAATCTCTCTCCAGCCTGGCACCATCACTTCTCATAGTTCAATCTTTGTCCCTCAGGTGTTTCCAGGTGTCTTATTGCAGGGAGCGTGAGGTCCCCCCTGATGTCATTGTTCCCCTTTTATCTCCTCTTCCCACCCGCTGGAAAACTCTTTTGCTGTGACCTGGGTCCAACAGTTCCCATTGTGTAGCGTTCTCTCGGAGAGATTTCTATTGTGGACAGTTCCTGGGGTAACCCTGCTGCTTATGTGCATTTCCTCAATAAGCCATTGTTTGGCATTTTTACTATTGTACCTGAAAGGCTGTTTTGAACCTCACAACGTGTTTCAGGAACACAGACGTAGCTGAACTTCATAACTTCACATACAACGATAGCATATACAATCCAATGAGACATTAATGTCTAGCAGATAAAGACTTTTAGAATGATACCTTACAAGACGTACTTTGTACAAAACATATCCTAATGACATGACAGTGGCGAATATTGGGGTGTCAGGGTGTCCCACCCAGCTGTTCCTCCCACTCTGTCAAGCCCCCAGTAACACTGTCTGGCTGCTTAGCCCCCATGTTGCAGTTCCTCTTTGGACACCTGCCCCGTGAGAGCTGCTCCCTCTCTAGTCCGGTTTCACACAGAGCTGCCCTGCCCTCCCCAGATAGTCACTCCTGTTACCAGATGAATGGCCTTCTGCCATTCGGCATATCAAAGCCTGAGCAGCACTGGGGGGAAGCTTTCTAACATCTCTCCCACTGGCAGCTCCTTTCCACGCTAACCTTCCCGTTCGTGTCTAATCTCTGCGGGGCATAGGACGAGGCCTAGAAAATGAAATTTTTGAATTCAATCATCAGCCTCAGCAGAGCCATCGGGGCCACGAGCCCAGAAATAAATATGATCAGCAAAGCCCTGCTACTGGAGAAGTGTAGTAGGGTCGTGCCGGGGCTCTATCCTCCGAGACGGAGGGGTGCCACACCGGCTCACTATAGCGCAGACAGTCAAAGCTCAGGTCCCTTTACGCGGGGGCTGAGCGGCCTGCAGTTCAGGGAGCTCAGGCCCTTAGGCAGGGGCTGCGCGCTAATCAGCAGTTTAAGCAAGCCCAGGCCCTGGGTCAGGGCGGGGCACAAACAGTCACAGCTCAGGCCCTCCGATGCAGGGGCTGAGCAGACAAGCAGTTAAGGAGCTCAGGCCCTCTGGTGCAGGGGCTGAGCAGACAACCAGTTGGGGTAAGCCCAGGGTCCTACACCTGAGCGTTGGGTGAGGGGGAAGCCTGCCACCTGTGAGCGGGGTGGCAGGGGGGGAACGCAGGCCCACCCACTCCACTGCGTTCCAGCCCGGGGCCCTAGCAGCCGTTACTGCCGCTGCTGGTCAGTGGGGTATCCTGACCGAAACACACTGACATCGGCTCTCAGGCCTCTGCAGCCTGACCGGTGTCAGCTACCCCCGGGCTACTTCCATGTTCCCCCTCGGGGCCTACCTCGTTGGCGATGCCGGGTTCGGGCCAGTCCAGCAGCATCGGTTCCTCGGGTGCGGGGTTTGGGGGCCGGTCCGGCAGCTCTCCCCCAGGGTAGCTGGAACGGGGCAGGCTTGGCTCCTCCTCGGGGTAGCGGGTCCAGGGCAGGCTTGGTCAGTCCTCCTCGGGGTAGTGGGTCCAGGGCAGGCTGGGCCAGTCCTCCTTGGGGTACCTGGCGAGAGGTAGGCTCGACCGGCGTGGGGGGGTAGCAGGAGGCTCACAGCCTGTGGCTGTCTCCCAAGCGGGAGCTCGGCCCGGGACGTCTGCTCTCTCTGGTGGTCTGGGCCTCGCTGAGCTCTGCTGGCGGGCTTTTATACTTCCGGGTCGGGGCCGTGACCTCGGAGGGGCGGGCCCCGGACCTGGTGGCTCCGCCCACACTGGGGTTGGAGGAAACTTGGCCCTATCGGAGACGGAGGGGTGCCACACCGGCTCACTACAAGAAGATAAAGGTGAGTAAAACACACACTAGGGCTGTGTTACCTGGCGGGTTTAGTGATTGGCCTGGAGATCTCTGCAGATTTGTCTAACTCGAGCTGCCAATCATTGGATCGTGTTAGACGTTTGTCTGTTAGACTGAAGAGCCCATTATCAAATATTTGCTCCCTGTGTAGGTACTTACAGACTGTCATCAAGTCACCCTGTAACCTTCCCTTCGTTCAGCTGAACTAATTGAGCTCCTTGAGTCTCTCACTGTCAGGCATGTTTCCCAATCCTCCAATCACTCTTGTGGCTCTTCTCTGACCCCTCTCCAATTTATCAACATTCTCCTTGAATTGTGGGCACCGGACCTGGACACAGGATCCCAGCAGCGGTCGCACCAGTGCCAAATACAGAGGGAAAATAACCTCTCTAACAACTGGAGTTTGCCCTGTTTCTACATCCCAGGATAGCATTAGCCCTTTTGGCCCCAGCGTCGCACTGGGCGCTCATGGGCAGCTGATTACCCTGACTGCCAAGTCTTTTCCAGAGTCACCGCTTCCCAGGTTAGAGCCCCCCATGCTGTGAGTGTGGCCTGCATTCTTTGTTCCTAAACATAGAACTGTATGGAAATGTAGATTGTTCCCTTGCACCCAGCTTCCCAAGTCACCGGGTCGCTCAGTATACGCCAGTCTCCCTGCCCAGAGCCCCAACACTCTGCAGTCAGTGCCCACTAGGGAACTAGCAACAAATCTGCTCCGTAGATTTGGCAAGTCTTTGCTCTCCAGCACTGCAGAAAGCTTTCCAGAGCTCACCTCCCTTCCCTGAACGTGGGACAGCGTGGGCTGGTGGGTGGTCCAGTGGGCTGGGGCTCAGCACCTGGGTTCTACTCCCAGTTCTGCAGTAAGACTTTGGGCAAGTCACGTCCCCCTCTGTGCCTCAGTTTCCCTTCCATGCCTTGTCTCTTCTAGTTAGCTCGTGAGTTCTCTGGGGCAGGGACTGGCTCTCACTGTGTGTGTGCAGCACCGGGCACAAGGGGGTCTGATCTCAGGTGGTGTCCCTGGGTGCTAATGCTGATGGAGCCTTTCAGTGCACTGGCGCGTGACACTGGGGCACTGACCACAGGCCCTGCACTGCGCTCCCCGGCTGGAGCCCTGCACACCATCAAGTCCTCAGTAGGACGACCTGGCTGCCGAGCCCACATGTTGCAGGCCCTGCGCTTTGCTCCCCAGTCGGAGCCTTGCAGGAGCTTGGAGCCCGGCTGGCATTTCCCCACATTGTCTCCCCAGGAGCTGCTTCAGCATGAGCCCGTCGACTCCCTGACCGACATGGTGTGTCAGCAAGCGATGCTCGCCATCATGGAGCTGAGGTACCCAGCCTGCCCGGCCCAGCCCCAGCCAGTGCTGTGTGCAGCCAGACACGCCAGCCTCTTGGCATGGCCAGTTCTCCAGGGCATTCCCCCCTCTGCTCCTCCCCCATCTTCTGATTCCGCCGGGCACGTGGCAGTAGGTGATGGTGCTGGTGCATGTGGGCTGGCACCAGTGGGTAGATGGTGGAGGATTCTTCGGTGCCTGGCGACCTCTCCACGTGGCCTTATGAAGATGTGGGGGAGGGAGTGAGGGGGTTAGGACTGGTCCCCTCTGGGACCCCGCAGGAGATGGCTCTGGGGGGAGAGGGGCAGTTGGGTGCTGCTGGAGCGGAGCAACCGAAGTCATTGCCAGCTGTGCCAGCTGCGTCACACCGGCAGCTCAGCGACCCCCTGTGGCTGAGAAGTTGGGCAGGCTGAGCCCTGGCCCGTGGCACTGCCTGTGCCATGGGGGGCTCTCTCTCAGCGCCGCTGGTGCCCTGCTCTGAGCTTCCCAGAAGCCTGCCCATCAGGCATCCGGAGGTGGCAGATGCTGCGGGCTGGAGCTGGGCTCTCTCTGTTGGCTCAATAGGTTCCCCAGGAATGGGAGGGGGAGGCAGGGCAGGCGCTGGAGCGGCTCTCCCCACTGGGCACTGGCTTCCTGACAGCGGGGCAGGCGACGGCATTGGCCACGATCCCATCTCTGCTGGGGCGGAGGGGGGTGATTTGCGTCAGCAGTGGGCGTAGCTGTTCCTCACTGGCTGCCGCCTGCCACGAGGGGCGTGGCTCTGTCCTGCAGGGGGCAAGTAGTCACCTGGCACCTCATTGCATGTGCTGGGGCCATGCTCTGGCAGTGGGGGTGAAGGGGTTAATGCTGTCTGGGCTGTCCCTACCTTCCTCCCCCCCTGCACACAGCTGGGTGCCCTGTCCAGCAGGCTGAGAGCCCTGGGCAAGGGGCAGGGCTTGGATCCCTGCCTGGATTCTGCCCTGCTGCGGGCTGATGCAGCATCTCTCTGCTGGCCCGGACTGTGCAGCCGCAGTGCAGACGGCTGTGGTGGGAGGGTCTCTTTGCCCCCAGCAGGACAGGACTGGCAGGCTCCTTTGCACTGTGGCCACTTGGTTCAGAGGCACTTTGGTGCCAGCAGGCTCTAGTCTCCCGTCCATGCCGTTTGCGGGATGTTGTTTCTTGGCGAAGCGCAGCGCTCTCTGCCCCAGCTGGTGAGTCCTGGTGGGGTCACAGCAGACAGCTGCAGACTACACTAAGTCCCTGCCTGTTGAGACTTGAGAGAAGGCAGCACCTGCTCCCTCCACCGCCCCCTGACCTGTTCTAATCTGCCACCCCCCAGTTGGAGCCCCCTAAAGTGTTTCCATGTCCTGGGAGCCTGATGCCAACATTAGCGCATCAGTCCTCAGCCCTCCAATCCGCACGTGTCTCTTCTCTTAGCAAAGTGAAGCCACCGCTGCAGGGCCAGGAACAATCCAGCCTGCTCGCCACCTGCTTCTCCAGCGTCTTCTCCCTGCCTCCAGCAGAGACCATGCAGGGCGTGGAGGCTGCTCTCTACACCAAGGTAAGCCCCAAACCGGCCACGCAGAGCCACCCCAAACTGAGTGGGAATCCTGCCGGTCTCTCGTGTACCTGTCCCCTGGGAAACCTGGCACTAGCACATGAGTGTAATAATCACAGCTCCTCGGCAGGACTTCAGCTCAGGACCTGCAGCACCAAAGCACAGGCCCCACCGCTGCAGATAAAGGAGTAACTCTCTCATAGGTTAGCAGTAGTAGGCATTTCTCCTTCACATGCACCGACAATTAGTGGGGAACAGACACTCCCTTCACAAGCACATTCATCCCCAGTGCGTGGCTGGGGGCATAGGCCTGCCATCGGCTGCTTCAGACGCACACAGGCCAGGGGAACCGAAGCTTGGCTGGAAATCTCCCCTCCAAATGTGCAGTCCTTTCTGACTCTTCCAGTGGGTTAGACTGCATGCAGTGGCCTTTCTGGGGACAGCAAAGGCAGGTGGTGTCCTGTTGCCAGGAGGAGTTTGCAGTAGGTCCCCTGTGGGTACAAGTGAGTGAGTGAGCTGGAATACCAGGGGCTGCCGTGGTCTGGGGGGTGTCACATGCCAGGGCATTGGTTCAGCGCCTGGCTGGGTAACGCCACTTGCGCTGGTGTCTCCTCTGCTCTGCACACAGACTCTGAGAGCCATGGATGAGATGCTGAAGGCCTTGGTGTGTGAGGATCAGGAGCCCAACCTTCTGGTGGTGGAGAACATCTTGGAGGTCTGGAGGCGTGGGGGCAGGAAGGGGACTAGTCCTGTAGCTGGGGTGGGGCTCAGGGACCAAGACTCCATTTAATCCCAAGCATGGGACACTCCCCCCTCCTCTCCCCCCTCCCCTCCCCCCCCCCGGTGCCTTTGGCTCCTCAAAGTACGTTCTATACTAAGGTTCTTGGGCTGGAGGGCCAAGTGCCCCCACTATATCTGAAAAACATCTGCACGGGGTGCGGGTGGAGGAGTGCAGGATCTGTCGTGTTCTCCACTGAGCCCCCATCTGACCCTGGCATTCATTTGTGTTCACCATGGGCCCCACCAACCTGGCCAGAGCCCAGAGCGAGATTCCCCCAACGTTCTAGTTCTGGGGCCACAGGAAGTAGATTCTATGGGTGGTTTGTGCTCCAAAAAGAGGGAAATGTCCTTGACAGAGATTCGGTCTCCTCGATTCCAGAGCCTGGGAAGAGGGAACACAGAAGTGCAGGGCTGGAAGGGATCTCAAGAGGTCATCTATTCCACCCCCTGCACTGAGGCAGGGCCAAGCATTCCTAGACTGTCCCTGATGAGTGTTTGTCCAGCCTGTTTTTTAAAACCTCTGTGATGGGGAGTCCACCACTTCCTTAGGTCACCTGTTCCAGTGCTTAGCCACCCTTAGTCTTTTTCCTAATACTTAACCTAAATCTCCCTTGCTGCAGATTAAGCCCATTACTTCTTGTCCTACCTTCAGGGGACATGGAGAACAATTCGTCACCATCCTCTGTATAACAGCCCTTAACCTATTTGAAGACTGTTACCAGGTGCCCCCTCCGTCTTCTCAAGATGAAAATGCCCAGTTTGTTCAACCTTTCTTCACAGGTCAAGTTTTCTAAACCGCTGATCACTTTTGTCGCTGTCCTCTGGACTGGCCCCAGTTTGTTCACATCTTTCTTAAAGCGTGGTGCCCAGAACTGGACACAGTGCTACAAGCTAATACAGAATGACATTTCCCTTTTTCACAACAGCATCACACTGTTGATTCCTATTCAGTGTGAGACCCATGATAACCCCCAGATCCTTTTCTGCAGTACTGCCACCTAGCCGGTTATCCCTCACTTTGTTTTTATGCATTTGATTTTTCCTTCCTAAGTGTGTTACGTCACATTTGTTTTGACTGAATTTCATCTTGTTGACTTGAGACCAACTCTCCAATTTAGCAAGCTCATTTTGAATTCTCATCTGTCCTCCAAAGTGCTTGCAACCCTTCCCAGTTTGGTGTCATCCGCAAACTTTACAAGCATACTCTCCTCTCCGTTAACCAAGTTCTTAATGAAAATATTGACTAGTACTGGACCCAGGCACACCCCTGGGGGACCCCACTTGAGACACCCTCCCACTTCGCCAGCGAGTCAGTGATAACTCCTCTTTGAGTATGGTCTTTCCATCAGTTGTGCGCCCACTTTATAGTATCTCATCTGGATCATACTGACTTAGTTGGCTTCTGAGAATGTCTTGTGGAACTGTGTCAAAAGCCTTACTAAACTTCATATACATCATCATATACTGTCTCCTTCCATCCACTAGGCAAGTAACCCTGTCAAAGAAGGAAATTAGATTTGTTTGGCATGGTTTGTTCTGGACAAATCCATGGTGCTCTTCCTTATCACCCTATTATCTCCTCTAGGTTCTTACAAACTGTTTAATAAGTTGTTCAGTATCTTTCTGGGTACCAAAGTTAGGCTGACAGGTCTATAATTCCTTGGGGCCTCCTCGTTCCCCTTTCTGAAGAGAGGTTCTGTGTCTGCCCTTCTCCAGTCCTCTGGGACCTCAGCCCTCCTAACGGTTCAGAGATTGCTTTGCCTAGCTCCATCTAGGGTAATATCATGTGGCTCTGCCAGCTTGAATTCATCTAACTGACCTAAATTGTCTTTTACCTGTTCTCTCCCGAGTCTGGCCTGTTTTCCTTCCCCCTTGTTGTTAATATTGTGTTAAGCATCTAGTTGCCATTAACCTTTTTAGTGAAAACTGAAGGAAAAAAGACATTAAACACCTTGGCTTTGTCTGTGTCATCCATTATTTGCTCTCCTTCCCTGCTGAGTAGTGGCCCCTCACTTTCCTTTGTCTTTCTCTTGCTCCGAATGCATTTATAGAGCTGCTTCTGATTGTCTTTTATGTCCCTTGCCAGTTAGAACTCATTTTTGCCTTAAGCTTTCTGATTTTCTCCCTATGTGCTTGTGCTATTTTTTGGTACTTCTCCTCAGCAATTTGTCCCAATTTGTTTCTCTCAGGTCCTGCTCCCCTGGACCGCATCCAAGGAGGTGCATGGGCGGCTGAGGGCAGTGGAAAGGATCACCTTCCTGATGAAATTCATGGCTTGTCAACCTAAATTCAAGGAGAGCAGCCTGTGACCCTAGCCGCCTCCTAACTGCACTGAGCAGCCTCGCGGTGCAGCGCTCCCTGGCAGGGAAAACCCGGGCCTAGAATAGTGACTCAGCAAGATCCTCGGTAGGAGTCCAATCTACCGAGCACTGATGTCGATGGGTCTGTCCTCTGACTCCAGTGGGCTTTGGGTCGAGCCCCATAATTCTGTCTCCAAGGACTCTCCCCGCTGTTCCCCTAGCACCAAAGTCTGCTCCGCAGGGTCAGTGCATTTACACAGGATGGCCCTGAGAGCAGCCTCTGAACCCAAGTGTCTGTTCACCCCCTTTGTCAGTCGCCCGTGGGATGCTTTGGCATCAGCTCCTGCCAGGCTGCCAGATGAACGCCCCCTGCTCTAGGTGCTCAGGGCCATTTAGCTGCTCCAGCTGCTCCATCCCCCCTGTGTCAGGGCCTCCCCTGCGGCAGCTGGAGGGGGCGTTTGGATGATGTGCCCCCAGAGGCTGGGGCAGCAGAACAGAAGGAGGGAGGTGGGAGGGGACACCGAAAGGGATGGGAGGGGCCAAAGGAGCCAGAGCACTTGGGAGTTGGTGTGGGGAGGCTGTGCAGACCCCTGGAGAGGAGGGCGAGGTGGGGAAGAGCAGGGAGCCAGCGCAGGTGCTGCAGGAGGGGCAAGGGAAGGTCTGGCAGGAGGGGGAGATGAGAGGACAAGGCTGCAGGAGAGAGCCGGCGGGAGAGAGCCGGCAGGCTGGGGATGGCGCAGGAAGGGAGGGCTCTGGGGAACTCCAGGATGGAGTGAGAGAGGCGGGATGCAGAGCAGAGGAGTCCAAGGTGACCCCAAGCCCCTGGGCCTGAGGTCAATGGAGGGCGGGGGATGGGAGAAGGGGCTGGGATTAGGCGCTTGCCCTTGAGATGGAGACTGGACGTTAGTTCATTCGTTACCCGGGTCCCCACTCGGGAGCAAGGTTTGCTGACTTTGCTGACCAGATTTCCCCGTCCCTGCTGAGCTTTCCTCAGCCCCTGGTGATGGGACCCACGGCTCCTCCTGCTCTCCTTGTCCCCAGTCTCTCTGCACTGGGCTCTGCCTCCCCCAGTTCTAACCCATTGCTAGGGCAATGCCAGGGGGACACGCTGCGCTAGGTCTGCAGGGGCGAGTGACTCCCTTTGCGCCCTCTCTCCATCAGGGAGCGGAGGAGTTCAGAGTCCTGGGCCAGCTGGTGGCGTGTGTCATTCTGGGCCATCCGGAGCAGGAGATCTGCCAATCGTCTATGGAAGCATTTTACCACCTCTACTCCTTCATGCTGCAGCTAAAATGTAAGAGCCCTGGAGACCCTTGTCCTTCCTAAATACACTGACATGGGGTTTCCAAACACAGAAAACATATTTCTTGAACACTTCTGCCTTTTCTGCAACCTTTTAAACAGTCTCCATCTAGTAATGAGCCTACACCACTGCTAAGATTTCTTTTGTTCCTAATACACTTTTTTTTAAAAAACCTCCTTATTATCCTTAGTCCTGCAAGCCATGGAGTTTCCCCTGATATCTTTAGCTTCCCCTATCTATATTCTACTCTTCATAACTCACATAAGAATGGACATACTGACTCAGACCAATGTTTCATCTAGCCCAGTATTGTGTCTTCTGATAGTGGCCAGTGCCTCATGCTTCAGAGGGAATGAACTGAACAGGGAAATTTTGAGTGATCCATCCCCTGAAATCTAGTCCCAGCTTCTGGTAGTCAGAGGTTTAGGGACATGCAGAGTATGGGTTTGCATGCCCTGATTATCTTGAACCCAATTATACTTTTAGCCTTCACAACATCCCACGGCAACAATTTCCACAGGTTGCCTGTGCATTGTGTGCAGAGATACCTTCTTTTGTTTGTTTTTAACTTGCTGCCTATTCATTTCATAAAGTGACCCGTAGTTCTCGTGTTATGTGCAGGGGTAAATAACACTTTCCTATTCACTTTCTTCACACCAGTCATGATTTTATAGACCTCTATCATATCCCCCGTTAGTCATCTCTTATCTAAACTAAATGGTCCCAGGTCTATACTACAGACCTATATTGTTATAACGACATTGCTCAGGGGTATGAAAAATCCACACCCCTGTCGGCAGGAGCACCTCTCCCACTGACCTAGCTAGCGTCTCTCCGGGAGGTAGATTAAGAGCTTGTTGGCATAGGAGCATCTTCACTTAAATGCTACAGCGCCGGTGCAGCTACAGCGTGTGCTGTACCCAACCAAAAGAGTGAGAACTCTGTTATTCTCCGACAGGCGATACAGTGTTTGAAGTGTAGACTTGCCCCCAGTCTTTTTCATCCTTCCTCATATGGAAGCTGTTCCATCCCCCTAATCATTTTTGTCGCCCTTCTCTGCACCTTTTACAGTTCTGGTATATCTGTTTTGAGATGGGGCGACCAGAACTGCACGCAGTATTCAAGGTGTGGGCGCACCATGGATTTATATAGAGACATTATGATATTTTTCTGTTTTATTATCTATCCCTTTCCTAATGGTTCCCAACATTCTGTTTGCTTTTTTAACTTCCACTGCACGTTGAGTGGATGTTTTCAGAGAACTATTTACGATGACTCCAAAATCTCTTTCTTGAGTGGTAATTTAAACCCCATAATTTTGTATATATAGTTGGGATTATGATTTCCAATGTGCATTACTTTGCATTTATCAACATTGAATTTCATCTGCCATTTTGTTGCCCAGTCCCCCAGTTTTGTGAAATCCCTTTGTAGCTCTTCGCAGTCTGCTTTGGATTTAACTATTTTGAGTCATTTTGTATCATCTGCAAATTTTGCCACCTCACTGGTTACCCCTTTTTCTGGATCATTTATGACTATGTTGAACTACACTGGTCTCAACACAGATCCTTGGGGGGGACCCTGCTATTTACCTCTCTCCACTGCGAAAACTGACCATTTATTCCTGTCCTTTGCTTCCTATCTTATAACCACTGACCCGTGAGAGAACCTTCCCTCTTATCCCATGACAGCTTCCTTTGGTTAAGAGCCTTTGGTGAGGGACCCTGTCAAAGGAGTCCAAGGACACTATATCCACTGGATCACCCTTCTCCACATTCTTGTTGACCCCTTCAAAGAATTCTAGTAGATTGGTGAAGCATGATTTCCTTTTACAAAAGCCATGTTGACTCTGCCCCAACAAATTGTGTTCACCGACGTGTCTGATAATTCTGTTCTTTCCTATAGTTTCAACAATTTGCCTGGTACTGAAGTCAGGCTTACCAGGGATCACATCTGGAGACTTTTTAAAAATTCACTGTCACATTAGCTATCTCATACAGAGGCCGATTTAAACGCTAGGTTACATACTACAGGGCACATAAGTCTGTCTGGATGTCTCGTGAGAGCTGCAACCTTTGCACCAGGAAGACAATTTACCATGTGGTTCTCCCAGCCATCACAAACCAAACTGCTTATATGTCTATTGATTGAATCCCCCATTATTATTACCAGGCTTTTCTTTGTAACTGGGGTTCCTACCTCAATTTGAGAGGATATCATGACTTCATCTGGAAGGTGGGTCCCAACTATGGGATCGTCTCCCTCTGCTCTAGCTCGATGTTCTCCTTCCCCGAAACTTTCACCCTCCTCAGCAGCACAGAGGCTGTCAGACTGGGGATAGGACCACTCTACTCTGTCTCCTCTATGTACCTCGCTGTCTCCCTTGGCTCCACCAGTTCAGCCCCTCTGGCCTCCTGGTCTCCGAGGGCCAGTAGCTCCTTGGGCCAAATGCCCACATATGCTACCTGCCCATAGGGCTGGTAATCATACATGCTGCATTCAGTGCAATCAACTGGCGAGCCCCATGCTGCTGCTGCCCTTCTGCCTGGTTTATTTTTACTCTTCCAGGGGGGTTAGTTTGTTTAGTTTTGGTTTTGGGGCGGGGGTTATTGGCCTGAGTTTACAGTATGGTTGTTAGATGTACTTGTCTCTCACACACCCTCTCTAAACTTTCTTGCAAAACTCCCGTTTGCTAACCGAACATCTGATTTATATTGCCTGCTGTCTGTTTCCCCTCCCTGGTTCAGCCTCAATGATGGTGGCTGTCAAGGCTGCTTCCCTACTCTGAACTTTAGGGTACAAATGTGGGGGCCTGCATGAAAACTTCTAAGCTTAACTACCAGCTTAGGTCTGGTCCGCTGCCACCATCTCAAAGCTAATTCCCTTCCCTGGATAGCCTTGAGAGACCTTCACCAATTCCCTGGTGAATACAGATCCAAACCCCTTGGATCTTAAAACAAGGAAAAATCAATCAGGTTCTTAAAAAGAAGGCTTTTAATTAAAGAAAAAAGGTAAAAATCATCTCCGTAAAATCAGTATGGAAAATAACTTTACAGGGTAATCAAACTTAAAGAGCTCAGAGGACCTCCCTCTAGCCTCAGGTTCAAAGCATAGCAACAAAGATAAACACTCTAGTAAAAGGTACATTTACAAGTTGAGAAAACAAAGTAAAACTAAGACGCCTTGCCTGGCTTTTTACTTACAAGTTTGAAATATGAGAGACTTGTTTAGAAAGATGGGGAGAACCTGGATTGATGTCTGGTCCCTCTCAGTCCCAAGAGCGAACGAACTCCCAAACAAAGAGCACAAACAAAAGCCTTCCCCCCTCCAAGATTTGAAAGTATCTTCTCCCCTTATTGGTCCTTTGGGTCAGATGCCAGCCAGGTTACCTGAGCTTCTTAACCCTTTACAGGGAAAAGGATTTTGAAGTCTCTGGCCAGGAGGGATTTTATAGTATTGTACACAGGACAGCTGTTACACCCTTCCCTTTATAGCTATGACACTGGCGAACAGTGAAGAGTATCGGCAGCTCCTCAAGGACAGGCAAATCCCGTACGGCTCCTGGGACATCTTGTTCACCAACACCAGCGATATCACATGGGTAAGTACAGTCAGTGCTTCACGGGATTGTTGTGCGCAGAGTTATCAGGAGTCAGAAATTAACACCCTAGGAGTCGGGGGAAGGGACAGACCCAGGCGTGTGACTGAGCCCATTCATCTGGGCCAGAGCCCTGCCTATGGCCCACTCCACCTCATAGAATCATAGACCTCAGGAGATCATCTAATCCAATGCCCTGCTCAAAGCAGGACCAACCCCAACTAAATCATCACAGCCAGGTCTTTGTCAAGCCGGGCCTTAAAAACCTCTAAGGATGGAGATTCCACCACCTCCCCAGATAACCCATTCCAGTGCTTCACCACCCCCTAGTGAAATCATTTTTCCTAATATCCAACCTAGACCTTCCCCACTGCAACTTGAGACCATTACTTCTTGTTCTCTCATCTGCCACCACTGAGAACAGCCTAGCTCCATCCTCTTTGGAACCCCCCACCCTCTGCAGGTAGTTGAAGGCTGCTGTCAAATCCCCCCTTACTCTTCTCTTCTGCAGACTAAATAAGCCCAGTTCCCTCAGTCTCTCCTCATAAGTCATGTGCCCCAGGCCCCTAATCATTTTCGTTGCCCTCTGCTGGACTCTCTCCGATTTGTCCACATCCTTTCTCTTGTGGGGGGCCCAAAACTGGATGCAATACTCCGGATGTGAACTCACCAGTGCCGAATAGAGGGGAATAATCACTTCCCTCAATCTGCTGGCAATGCTTCTACTAATGCAGCCCAATATGCCTCCCTACATGCCACATCCCAAGATGCACTGGGGCTCATCCAAACCTGATCCCAGCTCCTTGTCAGGCGTGGTGGGAGCTTCCCCAGAGATTAATGCAACAAAAGGCATCATTACATCTGTGCACCAGTGCCAGCCCCTGCTGAGAACTAGAGAGTGTATCCATGCTGTGCAGTATTGTGCCCCCGTGGACTGCCCAGCTGGCCTCTGCCATGCACGGCAGTTCCTGATTGCTGACTGAATACTGTGCTGCCCAGGTGCAGTAACCCAGCCCTGTCCCGGCAGAGCGGGGTTTGCCTGCACTCCTGGCTGGGCCAGTCCTGGCTGCTCGGCCACTGACTGGAACCGCGCTGGGCAGCAAAAGTGGTTTCACTGGCGGGTTTGTTTCAGATGTTTGGGAAGTACCTCAACGGATCTGAGCGCATGGACTTCCTCTGCACTGCTATTGATAGCATGAGAGACACCAGCGTCCATGACTCAGTGGTGGCCAGGCACATGCTGCATGAGATCCTGATGGTCCCCGGCCCAAGGCTGGAGAGGGTAAGAGCTGCAGTGAGAACACCCTGCTGGGGGAGCCCATCCGTGGGAGACTCTAGGTGTTATTGGGGGGCAGGTCTCTGGCTTGTGCAATGTGGGAGGGAGGGGGGTCAGTCTAGGTCAGGGATCTCAAACACGCGGCGCATGGGCCACATGCGGCCTGCGAGGTAATTTTCTGCAGCCCGCGAGCCCCTCGCAGCCCCCGCTCCTGCCCTCCCCCAGTGTTTACCTAGAGCGGCTCCGGCCCGACGCGCACCGGG
Source organism: Chrysemys picta bellii (assembly GCF_011386835.1). NCBI lineage: Eukaryota > Metazoa > Chordata > Testudines > Emydidae > Chrysemys > Chrysemys picta. Next base: position 54,596,238 of record NC_088794.1, on the reverse strand, counting down.
GCAGGGCAGACTCCCTGCCTGCCTGCCCTGCCCCCGCGCCGTGCCAGGAAGCGGCCGGAACATGGGGAAGAGGGGGCACATTGCTGTGTGTGTTGATGTTGCTTCAGGCACCGCCCCCAGCAGCTCCCATTGCCCGCGTTTCCCCATTCCCGGCCAATGGGAGATGCTGGGGGCGGTGCCTGAAGCAACAGCAATACATACATCCCGGAGCAGCGCGGGGGCGGGGCAGGGCAGGCCAGAGCCCGCCCCCCGAACTCCTCCTGCAGCCGAACGCCCTGCCCTGAGCCCCTTGCCGCATCCTGCACCCTGACCCCCTGCCACAGCCCTCCTGCACCCCAACCCACTGCCCTGAGCCCCTGTCGCACCCCACACCCCTCCTGCACCCCAACCCCCCTTCCCTGAGCCGCCTGACGCACCTTGCACCCCTCCTGCACCCCAATCCACTGCCCTGAGCCCCCTGCTGCACCCCTCTTGCACCCCAATCCCCTGCCCTGACCCCCTGCCACACCCCTCACCCCTCCTGCACCCCACACCCCAACCCACTGCCCTGAGCCCCCTCCTGCATCCCTCACCCCTTCCCTGACTCCCTGCAGCACCCCTCAGCCTTCCTGCATCCCACACCCCAACTCCCTGCCCTGAGCCCCTGCCACACCCCACACCCCTCCTGCACCCCCTGGGGGCAGGGAGGGGGCGGAGTTGGGGTGGGGATTTCGGGGAAGGGGTTGGAATGGGGGCAGGGCAGGGGTGGGAAGAGGCGGGGCAGGGGTGGGGCCTCATGGAAGGGGTGGAGTGGGGGTGGGGCCGAGGGCGGCGGGGGGGAGGTGTCAGTAATGCGGCCCTCGGGCCAATGTACTAGTCCTCATGTGGCCCTTGTGGTCATTTGAGTTTGAGACCCCTGGTCTAGGTGATCACCATGGCCGCTTGTGGCCTTGCAGTCTATGAATCGATAGGCCGGGAACTGGTCCTGTGCTCTAGGTCTGGGGCTGGCGAAGAGGATCTGGGAGGGCAGATGGCTTTCAGGTGCAGCAGGGCCCTGGCACCCCAGATCAATAGCAGTGCGAGGAAGCCGAGGCCCCCATCTCCTCATTTCCCTTCCAGGTGTCGGAAGCTGTGATGAGCATTTACAAGAACCTGGACTCCATCAGCGAGACGCTGTCCTGGAAGGAGGTGTTCAGGACCCTTCTCGTGCTGGGCAACCAGTACAGCGAGGAGGTGGTCAGAACCCTGCTGGGCTGCTCGCTGTCATGTGACAGGTACGGGGCTGGGGCTGCCGTCGCTTGCGCTCCGGATCCCCCGGACTGGTCCCGCTGCCAGGGACAGGGGAGTGCAGAACCTTCCAGAGATCTCCTTCTCCCTGCAGAGCTGCTGCTTCTCCTGGAGGGTTTTGCAGGCTGGCTTGCCCTGGAGCCAGGCCAGCCTACAAAACCCTGTATGGCATCCCTCAGCCTCCCCTGGGGCTGACACTCAGACCCGATCCCCAGGCAGCCTGCACCAGCAGCAGCGGGAGGGCAACAAAGAGCTGGCTGGTGCAAGGAGTCCCAGCAGGGTGCCGGTGCCGGGGGGGGAGGGGGCGTGGTGCAGGAGGCTGGCGGGGCTCTGACCAAGTGCCGTTGGCTCTCTCCCTTTGCAGCGTTGCTGCGGAGATGTGGTGGATGCTGGCATCCCACTGCCAGACCATAGGAAAGGTCCTAAAGGAGCTGCTCAACACGCTGCGGGAGCAGCCGCTGCACCACCATCATGTCTCTCAGAGAGAGGCCCCCTTGGCTGTAAGTATCAGCCCCTGCAGCAAGGGAAGGAGCACCGTGTGTCCCCATCACTGCCTGAGGGTGTCTCTCAGTCTCCCACTGGGTATAGTCATTGGGCCGAAGAGAGAGAGCGTGACTCTAGCCAGTGCTATAGTCGAGCCGGAACACACCGAAACGCTCTCCTGGTGCTATTCAGCAGCACTCCTAGAACCACAGTGTGAGAAGGGATCACAGGGTCTGTTCGTCCAGCCCCCTGCCACGAGGCAGGACTTGTTGTGTCTAACCCACCCCAGACAGATGGCTCCAGCCTCCTTCTGAAAACCTCCAGCGAAGGAGTTTCCACAAGCTCCCTAGGCGTCTGTCCCATCGTCCTACTCTTCTTACCGTTAGGAAGCTTTTCCTGAGGTTTAATCTACATCTGCTGTGCTGTAGTTTGACCCCATCGCCTCTTGTCCTGCCCTCTGTGGAAAGAGAGAACAACTTTTCTCCATCTTTTTTTTATGGCAGCCTTCCAAGTATCTGAAGACCATTATCAAGTCCCCCCTTAATCTCCTCTTTTCCAAACTAAACATAGCCAGTTCCTTCAGCCTTTGCTCGTATGGCTTGTGTTCCGTCCCTCTGATCATCTTTGTTACTCGCCTCTGGATCCATTACAGTTTCTCCACATCCTTTCTAGACATTGGTGACCAAAACTGGACACTGACCTCCAGCTGAGGCCTAACCAGTGCTGAGTAGAGCGGTACTATCGCCTCCCATAACTTGCATGCTATATCTCTGTTAATGCAACCTAAAATTGCATTTGCTTTTTTTGCAACAGCATCGCATTGCTGACTTATGCTGAGGTTGTGATCCACCACAGCTCCCAGATCCTTCTCAGAAGTGCCACGGCCAAGCTGGTTATCCCCCATTCTGTATCTGTGCATTTGATTTTTCTTCTCTAAATGTAGCACCTCACATTTGTCTTTGGTGAATTTCATTTTGTTGTCTATAGCCCGGTCCTCCAATTTACCATGATCCCTCGTAATTTTAGCTCTTTCCTCTAAAGTATTGGTTACTCCTCCTAGCTTTGTGTCATCTGCAAACTTGACCAGTTTGCTCTCTCTATCTACATCCAGGTCATTAATAAAGATGTGAAACAACACCAGACAACAATATTGTAATCGAGCCAGAACGCACATAGTAGGCAAGCTAAATGACACGATTCACATCTCCGGCACAACTGTCTGTTACAGCCAGCAGTCCTCTGATGCAGTGAAAAGAGCATTAGGAAATTCTTCTCTTCCTAACTACTTCTTTGAGAAGGCTAAAGGTGCTGACGAAGACAGCAGCAGCCGTGCATCGACTGCAGACACAAACACAAAAACAGAGCTCTTCCTGTAATGGAGTTCACTGAGGTGGCTATTGCAGTGAGAACGAACTGTGAAGATTACCCTTCAACAGCCAAAGACCAGCTGGCATGAATTCTGGTTAGTGGATGCTGAAGAAGAGGGATTATCCTTGGTTGTCCTGCCATGATGGTAAGCTTGGATGCCTTAACGATAGCAAAGTTTCATCAGGGTCTCTCCATAGCAGTAGGGTGGTGGTAGTTTTCTGTTTCTCCTTATGGACCTAGCTGAAAGTCCAGATTAACATCTCTGCCAATGAAGATAAAGGAACACAAAGATTCAACTGCAGGTAGCTTTACAGCTTTCAACAGAAGCAGAAACCTCAACTTTTGAAGATGAAGTGGTTAACATGACAAAATCAGAACTTGACACAACTGTGCAGGTAAAGCGAATGGCATATTACATTGCTAAACATGGCAGACCCTACTCGGATCGTCCCGATTTAACTGAATTCCATATACTGCATGGTGTAGATATTGGTATCGGGCTGTGTTCACAATTCAGTGCTACAGACATGCTAGACCCTATCTCATCTGCAATGCACCGAAAGCCTTGCAAATGACGAATGTGCGCTCAGATGCCGGAGAGTGATGGAAAGGTAGCCATGTCTGTTGATGAATCAACTACTCTGAGCAATGAATCAACAGTTAGAATCTATTTAAAATGTGACACTTTGAAGGATGATTATCCTCACTTCATGTTTCTTGATCTGATTGCACTTCCACATCAGACGGCTTCAGGCACTGTAGATTGTGAGCTGAAATGCCTCAATAAATTGAATTCTGATTACAATTACTCTTGTAGTATTTGCGAGTGGTGGTGCTAGTGTTATGCTTCGGAAGAACTCTGGCGTAGCGAGTTGTATTGTGAAGAAGTACCCAAATGTTCTAGCGAGGTAGTGTGTGAATCACAGGTTGGATTTGGCAGCTGCTGAAACGTTAAGTGAAGTAAGAGCTGTAAATCACTTGGAATTCTTTGACAAACTGTATACGCTTTACTGCCGGTCACCTGAAACCAAGAAAGAACAAGAAGAAGGTGTGAGTATCAGCAGAGGGAAAATTACTTTTTGTAGTGACCCATTATTCTTAAATAAAGTGAAAAGGAGGTAGGGCAGCTATGCAACCGATTTGGTCTACCAGTGACAGGAATAGTCAATGCCTAGCGTGACTTTCTTGACTATACTGGTCAGAAGTGCCAGCTCAGCTGAAACCTCTGTTCAGCTCCACGCGTGTGATTTCATGCAGCAAGGCTGAGTGTGAGCGTGGATTTAGCCACATGACTATGATTGTGAATGGCAAATGTAGCAAGCGGCTTATTCCGCATATGTCATTGCTCATGTTTAGCAAGCTACGTGGCCCTTCATTTTCCATGTGGCATCCTCTCAGCTGTGCCAGAACTTGGCTCAGACATCCTTGTTCTCCCTCTGATTCACAGACACATAAATTACAAGATGGAGAAAGACACTTTGTGGAAATACTTGTAGAAATTAGATAAATGCATTACAGCAGGCCTTTGCTACTACAGCCCCTGTTATGCCTTGATGTATTTTGTGTTACTTGTGTAACCTACTAGCTAGTTTCAATTTAAAATAAACTTTTATTATTTCTGCCTGATAGAGTAATGTCTATAGTGCAGCAGCATGATTTATTTTGTATTTTCATTAGCCTATAGGCTAAAGTAAAAAGAAAACATGCTACGCATTCATTGGGTTTTTATCACGGTACTGTCTAGATTTATATCTTTTACATAGTGTGCTGTGTACACATTAATGGCATTTCAGCACAATGATTTCAACAGTTAAAATGAATTGAATAGCTACCATAGGTGTGTGTGTGTGTGTGCGCGTGTATACCAGGGGTCGGCAACGTTTGGCACGCGGCTCGCCAGGGTAAGCACCCTGGCGGGCCGGGCCAGTTTATTTACCTGCTGACGCGGCAGGTTCGGCCGATCGCGGCCCCCACTGGCCGCGGTTTGCCGTCCCGGGCCAATGGGGGCGGCGAGAAGCGGCACGGGCGAGGGATGTGCTGGCCGCGGTTTCTCGCCGCCCCCATTGGCCCGGGACGGCGAACCGCGGCGAGTGGGGGCCGCGATCGGCCGAACCTGCCGCGTCAGCAGGTAAATAAACTTGCCTGGCCTGCCAGGGTGCTTACCCTGGCGAGCCGCGTGCCAAACGTTGCCGACCCCTGGTGTATATAATTAAAAAAAAGAAAATCCAATACCTTGTTATTTTGGACAGCCAGCCTGTCTCCAGCCATGCCTGGTTTAGCCAAGTATTACTGTACCAGAAATTCAGTAGACAAATAAAATGTGAATTTGTATAATTCATGTTTATGAAAATCAATATTTTAGTGGCATTCCAGTACCTTCAGATTTTGGACTACACCACTGTCTCTAGCCGAGTGGTTAGGGCACCCAACTGGGAGACCCGGGGTCCAAACTCTGCTCCAATGACTATTTAAGTGTTCCCAAGTAGAGATAGATACCGAATTCCCTTTGGGGGTGGGGCTTAGGCCACACCCCTCTCCTCAGCATTTCCTATTGGCTGGTTTAGGCAGCTCCCCACTCTTAGTTTCATAGATTTCAAGGCCAGAAGGGACCTCTGTGATCATCTAGTCAGATCCCCTGCATGACACAGGCCAGAGAACTGCCCCCAGATCATTCCTAGAGCAGGTCTTTGAAGAAAAACATCCCATCGTGATTCAAAAATGGTCAGTGATGGAGAATCTATCACCACCCTGGGTAAATTGTTCCAATGATTAATTACTCTCACTGTGACGTGTATGCCTTATTTCCAATCTGAATGTCTACCTTCAACTTCCAGCCACTGGATCATGTTAGACCTTTCTCTGCTAGACTGAAAAGCCAATTACTAAATATTTGTTCCCCAGGGAAATACCTATAGACAGTAATCAAGTCATCCCTCAACCTTCTCTTTGTTAAGCTGAATAGATCGAGCTTCTTGAGTCTCTCACTGTGTAGGGTGACCAGATTTTATAGGGACAGTCCTGATTTTAGGGTCTTTTTCTTATATAGGCTCCTATTACCCCCCAACCCCCTTCCTAATTTTTCACACTTGCTGTCTGGTCACCCTATAAGACATGGTTTCTAATCCTTTAATCATTCTCACGACTCTTCTCTGAACCCTCTGCAATTTATCAACATTCTTCTTGCATTGTGGGCACTGGAACAGGACCCAGGATCCCAGCAGTGGGTCACACCAGTGCCAAATACTCCCACTCGAGATTCTTCTGTTTATTTATCCCAGGATCACATAAGCTCTTTTGGCCACAGCGCCACACTGGGAGCTCCTGTTCAGCTGATTATCCACCAGGACTCCCAGGTCCTTTTCAGAGTCTCTGCTTCCCAGGAGAGAATCCCCCGTCCTGTTCCTAGATGTATTCATTTACAATGAGCCATAGTAAAACACATACTGTTTGATTGCCCCCCAGTTTACCAAGCGATTCAGATCGCTCTGTATCAGTGACTTGTCCTCTTCATTATTTACCACTCACCCAATTCTTGTGTCATCTGCAAATTTTATCAGTGATGATTTTATGTTTTCTTCCAGGTCATTGATAAAAATGTTAAATCGCGTAGGGCCAAGACCCGATCCCTGCGGGACCACGCTGGGATGCAATGCTGATTCCCAGTTTACAATTACATTTTGAGACCTGTCAGCCAGTTTATAACCAATTCATGTGTGCCACATGAATATTACTTTTGTATCCTTCTAGGATTCCGATCAAACTGGAGTGCGGCGCCAACTCAAGCGCCTTACAGAAGTCTACATACATTATGCCAATGCTATTTCCTTTCTCTACCAAACTTCTAATCTCATCGAAAAACAGATCGCAATTATCTTGGCGGGAAATATTTTCCATGCACCCATGTTGATTTGCATTAATTAAATTATCTTCTTTAATTCTTTATTAATTTAATCTTGTACCAGCCGCTCCATTATCTTGCCTGGGATCGATGTCAGGCTGATAGGCCTGAAATTACCCAGGCCATCCCGTTTACCCTCTTTAACAATTGGCCCAACTGACTCTCCCTCTGGAGCGTATATGGAGCCTGGGCACTTAACTCAGGGCTGTGAGTCCACTGGGCAGCAGGGCACATGAAGCTAGGTATGGCAACGCTGAGCCGAAGTCCCTTCTGTGGTTCTAGCCAAGGTCACACAGGCTAGGAATTGAACCCAGCATCCCAGGCCTTAGCCCCCAGCCCACCCCTCCTCTCTAGGTGCCTTGGGGGAGCGTGGGAAGGAGGAAAGCCCTGCAGTGACATCTGTCTCCTGTTCTTGGCTGCAGGCCACCAGAGCCCTGTACAAGATCTTCAAGGAGCAGAACTGCAGGCAGCAGGTGAAGGAGCTCTTCCCTCAGCTCTCCATAGCCCTGCTATTCCAGATCACATACACAGTGGAGCCGTCCATGCATAACCAGGAGGACACGCCCGCACCCCTCAGCCCTGTCAGGTACCACCAGCCCGACACCCCGCCTCAGTTCTGAACCGTCGCCCGCAGGCACGCGGCAGGGCCTGGCCTGGGCTCGCTCAGTAACAAGAGGCTCGCTCTGCATGCAGGTGTGCGGTGAATGCCATGCAAGCCTTGCTCCAATGTGCTGGCTACAGGGACCAGACCACGTTCATCCACAAGCACGGTGGCTGGGGCATGCTCATGAACGCCGACATGCACCACAAAGGCGTCTTGCTGCTTGCCCGGTGAGTGTCTTGTCCCTGGGCTGCTGCCCAGAACTGACCGCAGCAACATCTCCCCTCCCTGGGCCCAGGACACGGCCACATCGCCTTCCCCGCTGGGTGAGACGCGGCTCCCAATCGCCTGCGTGGAACAGGCCACAGCCTCTGTGCTGTTGGCCGAGGCGTCAGTTGGCTACTTCTCCACCCTGCGCTGCCTGTCGTAAACCGCTTCCTGCGTAGCTCTGGCAGGCGTGGCTGGGCAAAGACAGCCTCCGTCATGTCTGTCTGCAGCGTTGGTGTAGCCCTGTCAGGCCCAGCACATGAGAGGGACAAGGTGGGGGAGGGAATGTCTTTGGCTGGCCCAGCATCTGTGTGTGAGAGAGAGAAGCTAACACAGAAAGCTCTAACACTTGTCTTAGACCAATCTAAGATATTCCCTAACCCACCTTCTGTCTCTCATCACCCAATATCTGGGCACATGAGAAAGGCCACCGAGCCCACCGATGCCCTTCTTTGTCTGCAGTTCTCTTGCAGCCTATCACGGAGTCCCCGGGCAATGCTCTGGAACTGCTCCCCACAAAGCCAGTCAGGACTTTGGGGAGCCTCCTCTCCCTCGGAGCAGACTGTCTTCAGGGCAAGAAGCTCACACGGCTTCACCTTCCTGGGTCTCTCCTTGGAGCATTCAGCATATGCCCCTCCGTGCGCTTCCCACAGCGAGTCCCCCCAGGTGGGGTCCTGAGGAAGCCAGAGGATCCTGCACGCACCCCCACTTCGCAGTCAGACGTGACTCTTAGCCAGCCAGTAAAACAGAGGTTTATTTGATGACAGAAACACAGTCTAAAACAGAGCTTGTAGGTACAGCAAACGGGACCCCTCAGCCGGATCCATTCTGGGGCCCAGCGAGGCAGACAACTCTGTCTGCACTCACTTCCCGTCCCCAGCCAGCTCCCAACTGAAACCCCCCTCCAGCCCCTCCTTTCTGGCCTTTGTCTCTTTCCTGGGCCAGGAGGTCACCTGATCTTTGTTCACCTTTAGCTATCCCCTTGCAAGGGGGGAAGGGCCCTGGCCATTTGTTGCTAGGAGACAGATTGTCAGCCATTTATGCACACTGGAGACTTAAGAAATGCATAGGGGAAACTGAGGCACTCACACAGTATTCAGAGGAAACATTAAGAATGGTCCCACTTCGTCACACAGCCCCAGCGCTGCGTGCTCAAAGCTGGCCTCGTGGAAGGGCTCCCTCTGGAGTGATTAAGGGTCTGGGTCTCTAGCAATTAGGCCGCTGGGCATTTTAAGCCAGCAGGAACTAGTCCATGCCAGCTGCACGTGACTAGTCACCCGGGATCCCCTGTCCTGTGGCACTGGTCTGGTTAGATTTGTAAATGGAGAACCAGTCCTTGCTCTCCTCAATGATGTGGTGTTTGTGTTTCCCATGCCAGGGCCATGGTTTCGGGCAGTTTCCAGGAGCGTTGCTGGATTTTCCAGGAGCTGATGGCCATCCTCAACTGCAGGGATGATAGGCGGTACATCCCGGCCATGGCATTCTTCATTCAGGTGAGCCTCACCGGCGGGTGAGGGTCATGAGAACAGCCCTAGCCCAGCGGTGACTGTGGCATGGGGCTGACCTATGGCCAGGGGCGGCAGGTTTGTAGAAATTTTGGTGGTGACCAGTAGAGTCCGCCCCTCCAAACTCTGCCCTCCACCTGCCTAAGTCTCTGGGAGGGAGTTTGGGCGGGGGGAGGAGGTCTGGGGTACAGGCACTGGGCTGGGGTAGGGGATTGGGGTGCAGGAGGGGTGAGAGGTTAGGCCCTGGGAGGGAGTTTGGGTGGGGGAAGGGGCCTGCGGTGCAGGCTCTGGGATGGAGTTTGGGTGCTGGGTGCAGGCTCCAGGCTGGGGCAGAAGGTGGGGGTGCAGGAGGGGGTGAGGGGTGCAGGCTCTGGGAGGAGTTTGGGGGCAGGAGGGGGTGTGGAGGGAGGGGGTACAGGCTCTGGGTGGGAGTTTGGGGGCTGGAGTGGGGTGTGGGAAAGGGGTGGGGGTGCAGGCTCTGGGAGGAGTTGGGAGGGTGCGGCGCTTACCTGGGGCTCCTAGGCAGGGCGGGCCTGGGGGCCTCCGTGTGCTGCTACCCCCAGGCACTGCCCGCGCAGCTTCCTACTGGCTGCCGGGGCGCTTGGGGTGGGTGCGACGCAGTAGGGAGCGGGGTGGATTGACCTGGGTATGTCGGTTAGTTTTACTGGACTGTCTGCATGGGGGATGGGAGAGCAGGGGATGACTTTAGGTGAGGGACAGTACCTGAGCCTGTAACCTGAGCCAGAAAGGGGGGGGAGGGGGCAAGTCGACACCTTTGCCCTGGAAACTGGACAAAGGGAGAGGGGGAGAGAAGGAGGAGGAGAGAGCCTGCGGGAGGGGTTTTGGTTTCAGTTTTGGGCTGGGTGGGAAGAGGCAGAGAACCCCAAGTCTGGGGTCTAAGATCCTTGCCCCCCAGAGGGACCTGGCTGAAGGGGTCCTGGTTGTACTTACAAGCCCTGCTTGGGACTGTGTTCCTGTCATCTAATAAACCTTCTGTTTTACTGGCTGGTGAGAGTCACGGTGAATCGCAGGAAATGGGGGGTGCGGGGCCCTGACTCCCCCACACTCCGTGACAGTGGGACACAGACCCACCCCACTCAGGGGCCGCAGGGAGGGGCCGGCAGCCATGTGGAGCAAGCAGGCAGGAAGCTGCTCAGCTCCGCTGCACTGCGGGTGGTGAGTGGGGGCCCCGGGCTCTTTTAAATGGCCCGGGAGATGCGGGGGCGGAAGGTGGGGCCGAGGCCCATGGTGCCCAGGCACCGGGGGCCCATAGAACTCGCCGCCGATGCCTATAGCCAGGAGAGGGGTAGGTGGCTCTGGGGGTGGTGGGTGATCAGGGGCAGGGAAAGCTCCTAAAGCCCTAGGGGTGGAGTCACTGACTCTGGACATTGTTACCGGCCCCAGCTGGTGTTGCGGGGCTGGAGCAAAGCCCAGGGTCGGGTGTCTCTTGTTCCCCAAGGCTCAGCTCCATAGAATGGTCCCTTGTGTGACCTCGGCCCTCGAGCCCCCTCTGACGTCCGTATGCCATGCGCAGGCCGGGCCCATCCACGGCCAATTCACCTGCCCCCCGTAGACCGGGCGGCCCTTTGGAACACAAGGCTGCAGCCCCCTCCCTCCCTGCTCCGCATGCAGCTGAGCCTTAGTGAGGGAGCAGGGTAGGTCTTGATTTTGGCTGGAGCCTCGGGGGCCTGTTGCGCTAGCAGCGTTTCAGTGGGGCACACACGGTGACCAATCGCGGTGCCCGGCGTACAGCGCATGCTGTGCCCGTGGCAGGTGGAGCTAAGGGCCCCTTGACAGAGATGAGTCGTGAGGGTCCAGCCCCATTCTCTAGCTTGTTTCGCTGTTGGTGTGTTAGCTCCTCCAGTGCCCTGACCTTGGCAATAAGCAGGAAGACGCCATCCTGGACCAGTTGAGTGGGCAGCTGAGAGACCCCAACACTGTGGTGCGCTGGCTGGCGCTCAAAGGCCTCCTGAACCTGTCCCTGTGCCCAGAGAAGGTGAGAGGGGAGGAGGGCTGGGGGATAAACTCAGAACCGCAGGGAGCTGCTGCAGGGCTGAGGTCATTGAAACCTTCCATGGGGACATGGCCCTGGCCTCGAGTCAGGAGCCCTGGCTTCTATTCCTGGCTCTGTCACTGACCTGCTTGGTGACCTTGGGCAAGTCTCCAAGCCTGGCTCCTGCGGGGTGTGTGCAGTACCTGGCACTGCCGGGCCTGATTATGTCTGGGGTCTCTGTGATCCAAAGAACCCTAGCACTAGATTAGCAGCAGAGCTGTGGACTCTAGACCCCAGGGAATGCTGGCGACACCAGTGATCAGGGACGCTCAGACAGAGCCATTTTGCTTCAATTAGGAACCATTTTTTCCTACAAATCCCCTTTTAAAGCCTCATAGGTTTTAACTGTTGACGTCACAGCTCTGTCCCGCAGCACTTGCTCCTCTGAAGAGCTCTACAGGGGCCTTTTGCTGCTAAGATCTCATAACAAGTTTGATACACACATTATAGTGAAGGCAGAGAAAACCCTTGGGGCTTAAATACACAGATCTGGCAGCCTGGTAAAGAGGAGACAATCTGAAGGCAACTCTCACTAATGATAATTTACTTACCCTGAGAATAGCGGGTCAGTCCGGTTTATTAAACCCGGACTACGATTCTAACAGACATGGAGAGGGCGTGACTGTAATTCTTTGTCATACACCCTTCCCACCGTTCCATGCGCCTCAGCCTGGTTTTCACTTGCTTGTGGTTCATTTTTTCTTCCGGAACCGGTTACCCTGTATTTGACACATTTTTTTCCCTGATGCCGGTTGAGATTTTCATAGATTCATAGATTCTAGGACTGAAAGGGACCTCGAGAGGTCATCGAGTCCAGTTCCCTGCACTCATGGCAGGACCAAATATTGTCTAGACCATCCCTGATAGACAGTTATCTAACCTTCTCTTAAATACCTCCAGAGATGGAGATTCCACAACCTCCCTAGGCAATTTATTCCAGTGTTTAACCACCCTGACAGTTAGGAATTTTTTCCTAATGTCCAACCTAAACATCCCTTGCTGCAGTTTAAGCCCATTGCTTCTTGTTCTATCCTTAGAGACTAAGGTGAACAAGTTTTCTCCCTCCTCCTTATGACACCCTTTTAGATACCTGAAAACTGCTATCATGTCCCCTCTCAGTCTTCTCTTTTTCAAACTAAACAAACACAATTCTTTCAGCCTTCCTTCATAGG
>NC_088794.1:54557823-54583125 GCF_011386835.1 Chrysemys picta bellii | reverse complement strand
CCCAAGGCCAGGGCCACTGTAGCTGCTGTCTACATGATACTAGTGACCAACATCTACCTGATCTTTGAGGTTGGCCACTTGGAACGAGCAATGACGGACATGGCACAAATCAAGCCCTTCAACTTAACCGCTTCGCTCCTGTATAATTCTGTACACATTTACAGCTCTATTGGGTTGTATTGTTTGTGCATCTGTGAGGACGCTCTGGCTTCTGAGGCTCAAAGCAAAGAGCTGAGGAAGGAAAGTTCCCACTAACAGCATACCTCGGAAACAACTAGCCAGGGTGCATTGGTTTCACCCGTGGCTGCTTCTGACCTGTTCCTTAAAAAGGGGACTATAAAATAAACCCAGGTAAATCTTGGAGAAGCAGAGGTGTAGGAAGATTCAAGTATTTCCCCCAGCACAGCCCAGATCGCAACTGAAGGCACTCAGAACACGGTGACACAGTGAATAAGACAGCTATTCAAATCAGTACCTTCCCTCCCCCTCCACAGCCAGTTTCCCCAAGCGAACCATTCTTGCTAATTCTCTGGTCCTCGCTCAGTTCATATTCCAGGACTCAGCAGGTCAGGGACACTCATGGATGTGCCCATAAGACATCAAAAAAGTCTACTGGCAAGACATCAATTAAGGCAGGAACTCAGATTCCACCCTGCTTCTGGCCTCTGCAGATGCTTACGCCCTTTGCCTTTGTTGTATTTGATCTCTTCCCTTCTGGCAGGAAGAGGAGACTGAGGTCAGAGCTCAGTCTGGTTCCTGGCCACGTGACTGTTGTTTACAAACTTTGGGTTGTAAAAAATAACCTGATGTGCCACCAGGGGACACCGGTAGCTTGGGAAGTTCCGCAGAAGAGAAGGTGCAAACCCATCCCTTGTCATCAACCGTTAAATTAAAAACAAAAAATGCAGCCCGGCAGAAGCAAAACAAACCCTCAACAACAAACTGTGATTTTTTTTTTTTTTTGAAACTCAACGGCCCTACCCTGAATATGCCTTCCCGGTCAGAAAGAATGTCTGCCGCCAGCAGCACAAGGCAGCTCTGGTTATTTGTCCCCCACACAGATCCCTGCACCCCTGCTCCAAGGTCAAACACTCCTCCCTGGGTCTGCAGCTCCCCCCTCCCCAAAGATTTGACTCAGGTGCCTTTGGGCAGCAGAGGAAAGGGAGCCAGCTGTAAGCAGATCTCCCGCAGATCCTATTTCACAACATTCATCCCGTGACAAAACACAACTTTCCAATGAAATGAATAATTTAGTGAGATGGTGGAGACAGCAGCTTCTCCTCTTGATCCACTCCCCACACTGGATGTCCATCCAGCCTCACAGAAAGAAACTGTACAAGAGCCCTCTTCTTTATCCTTGGGGCGGTGGGGGCAAAACATCCCCTCCCCCTGCATTCTAGCTGCTAGATTAGGTTAGGATCCAGCATCTAAGCAGCCATGGCTGCAGACAGGTTTAACTCAATCTTTCCCCATCTATGAGGTGAGGCAGATCCTGTTTGCACCACCCCAGGAGGGTGGAATACCAGCCAGATCCCTCCTGAAATGCTACAAATACGATGGACCTAGAGAAAACCAAACCATTGGAACCAGAGTCCAACTTTCTCCTCTCATTGCTAACAGGGACTCCAAAGATTGATGCTGGTGAGTTCACACCCAATTTCTGCCCTGTGCCCCCCCCCACCCCCGCTGCCCCCTGTGTGACATGGGCAGCTACCACCAGTGCCTGCGGTTAACACCCAACAAAAGGGCAAACACATTTGTGAAATGCTTTTTAGATACAAGGCAGGGAGGAAAACCCCAACGGTATCAAAGCTGCAGATCATACAACAGTATATTTAGCAAATGACAATGGCAGGGGGAGGAGGGAACAAAACATTCCCTGGCTGGGAAGTTACTGAACGTTTACAGGCAGGAACAACCCATTTCAGAGAGGAATTTCCCTGGCTTCCCTCCCTACGCAGATAAAATAGAAGGGGATGGAAATAGACACTCACCATCAAAATCAGTGTACACTGTGTCCTTGAGTAATGCCCCAGACCCCAAATCTATCAGTTTCAGTTCCCCGCTGTTCAGATCAATCAGGATGTTCTCGTCCTTGATATCCCGGTGCAATACCCCACAGCTATGACAGTGCCGAACCGCCTCCAGGACCTGGCAGAAAAAGCTGCAGGCCAGCTCCTCAGGGAGAGCACCCCGCTCCGTGATGAAGTCAAACAGGTCCTGCACAGGATCCGGTCGCTCCAAAACCAAGACAAAGCTGTCCGGTCTCTCAAACCAGTCCAAGAGCCGAATGACCCCGCGGAAGCCTGAGCCCACTTTCTTCAGGAGCAGGCTCTCCATGGGCACTCTGCTCCCACCAGGCTGCACAGAGAGAGAAAGGAGATCTCCATCAGAGGCAGGCAAATCGACCCACAAAGTCAAGAGCTACCTACGACACTGGCTGCAACCTTAACTACAGAGCCATGACCATGCAATGCAGAGCCACAGCAGATATTCCTGCCCTAGACACTTACCAGCTCTCCCCAGTCAGAAATCCAGTCCCAGGCCACGTGCTTGATGGCTACCTAGAACACAAACAGAACCAGACAGACAATCAGAATCAGGTCAGGCAACCCCGGAAAGAGGGGAGGCAAACAAGGGACCAATGGAAGGGATGCAAGATGGTGGTTATGCCAGGGCAAAGCAAAGGAGATGTAACTGGGTAAGGGATGCAAAGGTGGAGATCAATAGAGCAGCGTGCATGGGGAGCGGGCTGCAGTGGTGGGGGTGGGGGTCACTGTCCAGGCTCTACTCACTGGGGCGCCGTCTGACAGGCGGGTGCCCGAGTAGACAGAACCAAAGCCACCACTGCCCAGCAGTGGGCCCACCTGGTACAGCTTCTCCAGGGGCTCCTTGTCCTTCCCTGCAGGCAGAGAGGCAGAGACACCGGGATCAGAACCAGCTGTGTCCTCAAAAGACTCGGCCAACCCTCCAAACCACAGCAACCCCACATCCCTCCTCAGAACGACCTCCCTCCCCGAACTGAACCAGCCTCACATCCCTCCCCAGACCAAACTGGATCAGACCCCCCAGCCCTCCTCAGACCGAACCCCCCAAACCGGACCAGACCCACATCCCTCCCCCGAACCGAACCAGACTCCTCTCTGAACCTACCCATCTCGAACCGAACCTCCCCAATGCCCAGCAGGACGGGGCTCCTCCCGAACCGAACCCGGACCGCTCTGGGGCACCCCACTCCAGAGTCACCCCCTGCTGTCGATCCGAACTGAACCGGGCCTCACCTGGCTGTAGCTTGGCCGGGTGCAGCTCCCCGCCGGACCCAGAGCACAGGTGGGCCAGCGAATTGATCTTGGAGAGCAGCATCCCCGCCCCGTCCCCTTGCTCCAGGGCCGGGGCCGGGACCGGAACCGGCACCGCCCGAACCGAACCGGGCGCCAGTGGCTCGGCTCGCAGCCCCACCAGGTCGGAACCAAGGGGGTGGGGTCCGGGCTAGTGCGGGAGGGGTGGAGGCCGGGGGGAAGGGAGGGGACGCGAATGGGAGCAAGAGGGGGGAGGGGTAGGGGGAAGGGGAGAATATGGCGCGGGGGGGGATGGGGCAGAGACTGAGGGGGATGAAAGGGGGGGGGAAGAGGGAGTCGAGAGGATTCCTTCAATACTCTCAAAAGTGCTGTGAAGACCTGAGAAGGAAGGTGTTCTAGGTGGGCAAAATACTATTATTTGTGTAAAAATTCAAGAAGAGAATGGGTCTGAGTCTAGATTTCCCTGCACCATGCGTGGTCACTTACACCAGGGCTAAGTGAGCAGAAAGTCAGTATAAACTGCTGGCAGGCTGCTTTGCTTGCATCGTTTGCCCACTGTGCGTGAGTCTGAATGATTTACACAAGGTGTAAGGTGAAGGAGAATGGCTCCCAGTGTTTCTCTTTAACATTCAAGTGAGGCGAGGACGTGTCTTTTTTAAAGTTAGACAGAGATTCCTAGGACCAGATTTTCTAGGGCTCAGCAGACACGACTGGGGTCAGATTTTCAGAAGAGCCAAGCACTGAGCACATGAAAATCTGGCTCTTTGTTTCAGTGCCTAAACGGGACATGTTAACACCAGAGGGCAGTACAATTCTACAGCTGATAAGAAGCCAGGCCACCTACACCACCCTGCATTATACACCTTACAGAGCCTCTCTTTTCTCGTGAACCAGCCACCCCCTAGGTGCCAGCAGGAGCCTCCCAGCTGGAAGTGGGCCAAAGACAAAGGCCAACTTTCAATTCTGAACAAGACTGAAAGTGAAGGGACAAGAATCAGTTCTCCCTCCTGTGCCCAGCCAAGCAGGGGAAGGAACTTAAAGCCAAGTGAAAGTTGAAAGTTAATTTTGTAGCTCCCAGCTGCGGCGAGATCAGCCCCTCCAAGGCAGGGGCAAAGTGGGGGGCACGTGTGCTGTCTCTTGAGTCCTATTAGAACAGAAAGGTTCAGAGTTTCATACTTCCATA
Source organism: Chrysemys picta bellii (assembly GCF_011386835.1). Classification (NCBI taxonomy): domain Eukaryota; kingdom Metazoa; phylum Chordata; order Testudines; family Emydidae; genus Chrysemys; species Chrysemys picta. The sequence continues at coordinate 54,578,643 of NC_088794.1, read as the reverse complement.
GCCTTTAAAGTCAGAAGGGACCATTAGATTCCCAGTCCAGTGGTTCTCAAACTTTTGTACTGGTGACCCCTTTCAGATAGCAAGTCTCTGAGTGTGACCCCCCTTATAAATTAAAAACACTTTTTATATATATTTAACACCATTCTAAATGCTGGAGGCGAAGCAGGGTTTGGGATGGAGGCTGACAGCTCGCGACCCCCCATGTAATAACCTTGCGACCTCCTGAGGGGTCCCGACCCCCAGTTTGAGAACCTCTGACCTAGTCTGACCTCCTCTATATCATGAGTTCACAACTTTTCACAACTTTTTTCTTTCTGAGGCCCCCACAACATGCTATAAAAACTCCTCGGCCCACCTGTGCCACAGAGGTACAAAAATAAAAAAACAGATTTTTTTTTTTTTACTTGGTGTGAAACGCATTGCTGGTACTGACCCACAGGCTGGGTGGCCCGCTGAGGTGAGTAAAAGGGCAGAGGTAGCGCTCCCTCCCCCGAGTCCCGCCGCCTGGGGCAGATCCCCTTGAAACCTGCTCACGGCTACCCAGGGGGCTGCAGATCCCTAGTTGGGAATCACTGCCCAGAGAATTGCAGTTACTCTTGTACTGAGTCCAATAACTTGTATTTGGCTAAAGCATGTCTTCCAGAAGGCACCTAGGCCTGATTGGACAACATCAAGAGATGGAAAATCCACCCCGTCCCTTGGCCGTTGGTGCCAATTGTTACCAGATGTGCCCATTACTTTGGGGTATGCTCATTTATTCGGGTTACTCCTCTGGGGAAGGGGGTTCTGTAATCCTGTCAATGTACTGCTTGTGTCACTTGTGTTTACATATGGAGCTCTACTTCTCCCTTCTGCAAGTCCCCTCCCAACGGAGCTATCTTGCAGGACCTAGGGTCCCTAAGGCTGGGTTACTCCCACCCCAGAACCGGATGAACACCCACACACCCACACTTACATTAACAGAGCAAGTCTGAGCGGACCGGGTCAATCAGCACTGTCAAGCTGACCCTTTATATGTCTCTGGGCTCACTGGGCTGGAGAAAGCAGCACTTTCAAGCTCTCTCTCCTTATATGCCCCTGGGCTCCATGGACTGGGTCAAGCAGCACTTTCAAGCTGTTACCCTTATGTGGCCCAAATTCAGCACGTCCCTATCCCCACTCCCCCAACACAATTGTACTGGCAGTAACCTACTCGATGAGCAAACCCTACAGTATTTTGGGCGCTGCAGGGATCTTTAGCATAGGTAAAAGAAGCGTTGCTGTAGAGTGAATCGGGGAAGCTAAAAACACAAACGAGTAAAGTTCAGCAAGAGAGAGAGAAGCAACCAACTTAACCATAGAAGTTATTTATTGAACAATAGTGATAACTACACAAGGAGACCTAAACCAACATAACATACATGATTAAAGGCTAATACCTAAAGTAGACAGGAAAACAGAGAGAGAGAGAGAGAGAGAGAGAGAAGGGGGTCTCACCGCTCCCTGAAGCTTGAACTGGTCGGGGTTCCCAGATGATGGTGGTAACTGAGGGTCCTGAGGGCAAGAGGCAGGCAGAGTCCCCAGCACGATCAGTGAGGAGATGATGGAGTTCCAGTGGAACTGATGCATAGTTTGGATCTAAGCATCAGAACCCTGACTAGAGGGTGAGTAGGGATTTTTGTAGAGAAAATACAATGGTTCAAGGGAGAACACTAGATTTGTTTATAGGTAAGCTGATAACTCAAGGGTTTTCTTTAGACTAGACAATAGGAGCTGATCACTCTGGGCTATGGGTGGTGTTTTCTTCCAGGGAGCTCACAATACAACTAGGCTGCTTCAGTATTTGGATATCAATTAAGGATTCATTACTAGAATTGGTCTGATAACTGATGAGCTGGGTGTGTGTGCAGGCATAGGTTCATTAGCATCTGGAGCAGAGATTCCCAGGATGCAGTGCTTCCCTGCTTTTTCTGGTCCCAGAATTCAGTGTGGTTCTCTGTTCTCCATTCTGGATGTAAATTGACATGTCTTCCTGTCCCATCTTTCATGCAGATGAGGCTAGAGGAGTTGTCTCTGCTCTCCATTCTGTATGCTAATGGAGATGTCTTAATCTTGTCACCCTTGTGAGGAAGGGTCTAGGTGTGTCTCCCAACACCCTTCACTGCTCTCTGCAAGTTTTCTTCCTCTGATGGGTTTTGGTTTAAGCAGAGGCGGGGGGGGGGGGGGGTCTTTCATGAGTCAGGCTGGATACTGCACCCTGGTTCCCCAGGAACACAGAGGTGTCTGGTATCAAGTCCCCCCGTTGATGGGGTGCTTGCGCTGAGCGAGTATCCACATCACATCCTTGCTCCGTGGTACCGGGTCTGATCTTCCATCCATTGCAGCTGCCGCATCAGTGGTTGTATCCAATAAACCAGCAGAAACAGACCAATTGCTAGTATAATTTGGGAACCAATGATCACCACAATGGGGTGAAGCATGATATTCAAAAGACCTGTTGCACTGGGGCTCCACCCAAGCAAAATCCCCCACCAAGAGTGATGGCCTGTGTTTTTACCTTAATGGCAATGAGACCCATTTCCAGTGAAATGGGGGAAACCTCCTTGTAGAGCTCAGGATAGGCATTTAAATGTTGTACAGTTCATATAGGCACAGTAAACTTAATATCACAACTAACAATGGTGGTTACATTATAGAAACAGCGATTAACATAAGGCACCCTGGGTTGGACCCAATGTCCATTAATTAATACAATATTACATCTTGTCCTTACACACACACACACACACACACACACACACACACACACACACACATATGCTTTACCAACATAGACAATAACAGACCCCTCTTCCTGGATAACATCTAAGGAACATTGAGACTTATTCCCAGGTTACCCATTCATCCCAACCCTTATGGCTAGTTCCAATCAAGGGAGCACATGCAGGTGCAATGTGAATTTAAACCAAATTGCTGGCATGAGCTTGTCACAATGTGTGCCCCTTTAATGGAACTACCCAGTCTGGGGGACCTTGCTGAGTCAGGTCATGTCCAGCTAAAGTCCAGTTCAGCAGTTCCCAGTTTATGAGGAACCGTGTGATATTCTTGCCTGCTAGTGTGATCAGAGACAGCTGCAGTTCCTCTCCAGGTAACAGAGGTGTCCGAGTTCCAATGACAATGATGACAGGTAGGGGCATGGTTGTTCCCCAAACAGCGGAGGAAACCAGGGCTACCCTGCACCTTCCGGCACCCAGGAGGCTGTCACTGGGTGTGTTTGAGGGTGTACGTCCTGTTTGAGACCACAACGGCTTACAGAAGAATGGGGTGGAGTCTGGAGTGGTCTTAGTTTCATAACAAAAATTGAGTGACTCTCCGGTGGCACTCTGAGTGCAATTGGCAATGCTTGTCCAGGGGCAACCCGAGGAGTTGCCAACAGCGTAGAACTGATAGCGATGCTGCAGGGCCAGGGGGTTGCTCCCAGTCCCATAGAATCCATACATGTGGCACAGCAATTTTACTTTCTGGGCTCCAGCTGGCAGGCATCTCCAGAGGTTCAGAGGGATCACAGATACAGCATAGAGCCTGGACAGCATCAGACTTCAGACACCTATGAACAGCAGGGTGCTGGTGCACCGGTGAGATGTCATGTCTCGTGTACGGGATCTGTGAGGGGAGAAGAGACAAAAACTTCCCACACTCCCCCCGTATATACTGGGAGAGACGGGGACCAATATTACAGGGTGAACATGAAGCAGCGACCTATGTGAGGATGGCCATAATAAGTTAAGGACTTTTCTGGCCTTTTCCTGTCTCAACATCGAGGTAGGCACTGACCAGCCCACTCGATGCATATTTGCCAACGGCTCAAAGCCGTTCCTTCTTGCTGGCCAAGAAGGGTGGCCGACAGGATGGAGAAGACAGTCTTGAGGGTCAGGTGGTTTATCCTTCCATTCTTTGAGCTGTGAAGAATGAAAACATTTCTGCCAGGGTTTTCCATTTCTCCCATTCAGGATTTCTACCTGACACACACTGGGGCTGGCCCGATTCACAACAGAGCTGCAGCCATCCCAGGTGTGTGTAAAGAGCCGCTTAGCAGTGACAGAGGCAGTGTTGGTTTTAATACGGATGGCTTCCACCTTGGATTTTTCTAAAACAAAGTCAGTGGATTCATACACAGCTGAGAAACTTTGGCAGCTAGAAACTGAACCAAATTCCTCAGCACCTACACTGTTGCTTGCTACAGGCAAGGATTCATTCTGAGCTAACTCAATCAACCCACTTCCACACCCTTCAGTTGCAGCAAACTGCTTGCAAAAGCTAGCCTGAGGTTTTACTCCTTCAGAAGCACTTTTAGGCAATAATTCATTTTCCCCAGAAATGTTGTCCTTTCCCTTTGCAGCTAGGGGTTGCTCTAGAGAAACATCTTCCTGAGCATCTTTCTGGGTTTCACTTGAGTCCAGAACAACTTCTGAGACAACTGACATATCCTCAATAAGCATAAACTGAGAGGCACATTCTGTCTGCTCCTCAGACAGAAGATTGGAGACAAACTCTTCCCCAGCAGATAAACTAACATTCTTAACAGTCACCAGGTTTGGAATTTCTTCCCCTTTGTTCCCAGACAAATGTTTGGAGATTAGGGTAGCTCCCTCCATGGGCAAGTCATTACCCCCAACAGACACAGTCCTAAGAACACTTCCTTCCTGGGTTTTAGCTAAGTCCCAGAACCACATCTGGCACAACTGACAAATCATGTCACCGAGAGACAACACAGCTTTGCTCCGGTAGCAGAGGCGCTCATAGCCCTTGGCAAACCACGAATGCACTAAACCTCACAACTTCACAATCAGCAGGAGGTCAGATCAATATCACTAGTCCTGGTTTGCAGAGGGGGAAACTCTGGCACAGCGAGTCCAAAGGTCAATGTTTTCTAAAGCGGCGACCACCTTGGTGCCTGATTTTCAGAAGCATGAAGCGCCTATAAGTGCAGCAGAAGCCAATGGGGGCTGTGAATGCTCAGCATCTCTGCAAATCAGGCCTACTTACTCTGGCCCGGGGAACTGAGCCACCCTGAATCTGTGGACACGCTTGAAAATCTGGTCTAAGTGCTCAGGGTCTGCCCCAACTCCCACTGAAGTCTGTGGAAAGATTCCTTTCCATGTCAGCGGTCACTGGATTGGGTCCTTCACAATCCATCTGTTCCATCCAGGCCTCAGGATAAGGAGATAGAGAAAATTCCCTCTCCCTGGGAATTTTACCTCTGGCTTCTTCACAGATTGGCCCCACAGGCTTTGTTCCTTGGGGAAATTGTTTGGGAATGACTCAGATGAAATCAGCCCTAGTTACAAGACACTCCCCTCCTCCCTGATGGGCTAAGCCAGCATCCCAATTACTGCCCCCCAAAGAAAGGTGGAGCCCAGGTTTTAACCCCTTACTTGCCATCTTGCAGTGGGGCAGGAGAGGAAAAGTTTGACTTTAAGGTTTTATTCTGCCCAAATCCTGGTTTTCCCATGAAAGGTGAAATGCACCCCAGGGCAGAGGGCCCACATGGGGCTAGACCGGCAAATGAACGCAGGGACAGATAGTCAAGGACTCAGCACCTGCAACTGGGACATGGTTTTCCAATAAGCTCATTCAGGCACCTAAGTTAGGGTCAGATTTCAGCAGTCCCCAGTCCCCAGTGCGCAAACGTGTTGGAAAATCCTGCCCTTAAGGCCTATTTTGAGGACTTAAGTAGTGCCAAGGCCTCGGACGAATGTCACTCTAAAATGATAGCTATGGAGTCCCGCTAGCATGTGCCAATGACGCACATAGAGGAAGGCATGAGCCAAGCAGGACAAATATAGGGCAATACACAGACTGAGGGAGGGGATGAAATGCCACCTGCTGCCTGAGGGGACTGGCTATTCACTCAATAAATAGTCAGCAAGCTCAGGAAAGGCACCAATCAGCAAAGGGAGCCAGGATCCAGCTCTCTGAGGCCAGCTCCCCATTCCTGTGTGACATGAGTTTGGTGGAACTCAGCCCAACTCCCAGCAGCCAGGTATTCACCTCACACAAGCATCACAATCAGCAGTGACTCAGGTCGCATGGTCAGCCACCTCAGCGGAGAAGGCAAGGCCCTATTGAAACTAAATCCCCCCATCAGGCCCTCCACAGCTGAGTCTCATTGACAGAGTAGGATGGGAGGAAGCTGGCCACGGGCCGAAGCAGAGCAAGAGGGACGGGAGGAAGCCCCCATTAAAAGAACCAGAAGTCCTAGAGCTCTCCAGCCCTCAGCTCAAAAGCCTCACAGAACCCTGAGGGCATTTGTCTCCAGCCCAGGTCTGTCACTAGTAAGCACAGAGTGGGGAGGGAATCCTACAAAGTTTATGGTAATACTGGTTCTGGGGATAACCATGCTAGGGAGTGATGGGACGGAATAAAAAGCGTGCGAGCGGTTAGGGAGCTCCCACTGGGGTCAGGTATTTACGGCTGGGGGTGGGGTTTGTAAGGGCCAGCGGAGGAGCATTTAGGGGAACTGGTGCTGCTCACCCAGTGTGGCAGGGATGGGTATGCTAGGCCCGATTGTGCTCTCAGTGCCGCCGGTATAAACCTCCAAGTGAAGAGGGGCTCTGGCCAACATGCTATGTAAGGCGAGAAGGCTCCGGCACAGCGCGATGCCAGCGAAGTCAAGGGTTACTCCGGGCTCACGCTGGCCCAAGGTTTGCATTGAGAAGGATTCTGAGACGAAGCTGACGAGACATGGTCCGGGAGCTAAGGGAGCACAGGTGCAAGTGAGCGCACGTCCGCTCATGATTATTAGTTATTATTGGTACTGTGGGCAGGGGCGCACCCAGGGAGCAGGGCCCCCCTGTGCTAGGCGCTGTACAAACACAGTTCCAAAGGCTGTTTACTGCTGAGGGCTCCAGCATAAAATGGGAGAGAGCCAAGACCGTGTAACACTCAGGCTTTATTCACCCCCTCCCATCAAGCACTTCCTGTCAGTAGAGTTCCCAGATATTAACCTCTCCACACTGTCATCCTCTAATGCCTCCTACTGGGAAGATGTCTAGCGTAACACTCTCAGATGCACTGGTACTTATGTTGTCCATGAATGTCTCAGGAATTCGTTGACTGGGCTGGAACAAAGCATTATCAGGCCCTCTTATGTTGGATCAGTGCCGGAGTGGTGTCGGTGCTTCAAGGAGCTCATCTCTCCTGTGATAGCAGCCCCCTAAAAGGCTCCGTGGGGTGAATCACAGCCCTTGTCAAACAGCGACTTTGGGCAAGTTTGTCTGGCCCTCAGTTCCTCACGGGTCACCTGGGGCTAATTGTACCTTTCCTCTCTCCCACTCTTTGCTGCTCCATCTATTGAGATTGTCAGCTCTCTAGGGGAGGGATTGTCTATTGTGCATATATATGTACAGCACCTAGCACAATGGGGCCCTGAGCCCCACATACACAACACAAACAATAATAGAGTCCACACACACAGACTCACACAATCCTGATCTGGGTTGGGATCTGTAGGCGCTCTCATAATGTACCCTGTGGTCTGGAGATCACAGGGGACGGCGCTCTTTGGCAGAAGGGTTGCAATAACACAAATTAATTAATAGATTTCCATTTATTTGGGTCTCTTTGGAATCCACACCAACCTAGGATGGCCCCCAAATGTATTTATTTTTTAAAGGGTAGAGAGGGGAGAATGGGAATTGATCAAACCTGACTTTGATAGAAATTCTTTTTTAAAGTTGCAATGAAAGCCACTTGTATGTGGCTGTTAACAATTCCTCTGCAGGATTGGCCACCCAAACCTTGCAGCTTCCAGTTAAGGCACAGAGGCAGAAAGTGAAACTGACTAGTCTAGTTCCACTCTCCCAGCTGGAAACATACGCAGTGGTACAGAGTAACTGCGATTTTTAAGAAAAATCATCTGAATTTTTTCATGCTTTCAGGTTATTTTCAATCTGGATTGTTTGTTATGGTATGATGTGCTGCAGAAAGTTCTAGCATGCCCAGCCCCAAGTGTTCAAAAATCAGGGGTCAGGCCCCAACAATTATGAGATAATTTAAAAAACAAAAAAACATGATTTTTAAGCCTAACAAACATGGGTTCTTTGTCTTTCCTTTAGGGGGCACTTGGGTAACGTTTTCTGGATTTTCTCCACAACCATGAGGGCTAGAATTTTTTTTTTTTTAAACAGAAGTTGACATTCTCACCAAATCACTTGCCTCCAGGAGCTGGGGCTTTAAGAAAAACACCAAATATCACAAGTATCACAATAAAATGATGGGAGTTGACAATACTGCCGTTCTTGCCCTAAGGAACCTACAATCTAAGGCCCTGATCCTGAAAACACTTGAGCAGGTGCATAACTTTTGGATTCTTTTAAGGGAGGAAGCCAAACAGAGTCACGCCCCATCCTAAAGTGTAGGATCTAGGGCTGGCAGTAATGCATCTCTGCCCGATGTGGGGTCGGAAATCTCTTCATTGCCCGAACAGGCCAAGGAAGCACTACTGATTTCTTGGCCATGGAGACAAGTCCTCTCCCAGGCCCTTGTCCTAGGTGCTGGTCTCCAGTAGGGGGAAGCAGTCACCTTTTGCTGGCTCTCGGCAGGTGGATAGTTTGGTTTCTGCCAATATCTGGGCCAGGTGCCTTCTGTTTGGCCATAGTTTCTAACTGTTAGATTAGCCCACTGCTACCTTCTCGTTTTTGTTTGTTTGTTTGCATCTTCCTCTGAAGCATCTGGCACTGGCCGCTGTTGGAGAAAGGCTCCTGGACTAGATGGAGCTTGGTTTTGATTGCATCTGGCAATTCCTATGTTCCCTTTGTTTTATAGGTTCCTGGTGAGCTGAGGAGTTATTCCTTTAGCAAAGCAGGGTCCCAAGGGGAAGAGCACACGGTCTCTCAGCCATTAGGTCAGTGGCATTGTAGCTAGGCATTACTTCCAGACGGTGCAAAGATATCGCAGCCGATCCATCCACCAGGTCTCCTCCCTTTTCTCTCTCAGAAGGAGGTAAGTTAGCCCTGACCTGCTCACTGAGTCTAACCTTTGAGAGGCTGGAAATGCCTCCTGTTGGTGGACATGAAAGATGGAGATGAAATATAAAGGGCTACTTCCAGATGTCCCCATTCAAACAAACTTCTCTTGACACTGATGGGAGTTTGCTTGATTAAAGCTCCAGGCTTTGGCCCTTTGAGTTCAGAGGAATTGCTGGCATTCATAGCCTAGAAATCTGGCCAGAGCACCACAATGGGAGCTGCTGAGCACTAAGCTAACTTGGTCAACCTGGTCCAGATTGCAGGCCCTGTTGGGCTCTTGTGAAGCTGGCCCTGAGCTCTGTGGAAAACGTGGTCTGTGGATTTCCAGGAGAGCTGTGGGCGCTCAGCCCCCCTGAGGAGTCAGCCTGCAGGCTTGGCATTGCACCTTTTCTTCTCATTTATTTTATTTTGCAAAGTTCTGTGTCAGTACAGAGCTGGCTCAAGGGGCCTGCAATCTAGAGCTGAGTGGTTACATTGCAGCAAATAATTGATTCAACATATATTTGGTGATTTTAATGAAATAATAATAAAGACCTCACTCTAATCTAGCATTTTTCATCTGTAGTTCTCCAAGTGCTTGACAAAGCACAGTATCATTATTCCCAGTTTACAGGTGGGGAAACTGAGGCACGGATAGGGACGACATGACTTGCCCAAGATCACCCAGCAGGTCAGTGGTAGAGGTGGGAATAGAACCCAAATCTCCTAAGTGCTCTATCCACCAGGTCGCACTGAGGACGCCAACTCTGTATTATTGAGATTAAAATAATAAGGAGGCTGATCCAAGGGTTTAGGCACCCTAATGTCATTAATTATTCAGTAAACACAATTAAATTTAATCTCACCACCATTAAAATCAGTTCCACGGGAACTCGAGCAATCAACCACCTGTCCCCTTCACTGTTTCTAAAAGGGGACTAGGGTGCCCCCCCCCCCCCCTTAAAGCTGGCAGGTCTCTCAATTCAGGAGCTCTGGAGCATGGCCTGTCATTGATTAAGGGGGCTGGGAGCCCTTCTCTGCACTCGAGTGTTGGGGGAGGTGGACCGTGGTGAAGAGCACATAGGATCATGGGGGACAGAACCAAGTTTTGGTTTACCAGGAATCTTGGTGAGATAGGGTTACAGAGAGAGAGAGAGAGAGAGAGAGAGAGAGAGAGAGAGAGAGAGAGAGAGAGAGAGAGAGAGTGAGTGAGATGGGGATGTGGCAAACCCAGGAGAAACAGCTACAAAGGCGGGGGGGGGGGGGGGGGAAGGGAAGGTAGTAATCAGTCCCAGGGTGTTAAAAAAGCCTCTCCCAAGCCACTGAAGAGAGAGAACCATGGGGAAATAAGGTTCAGCTGGGCAAGGGGTTACTAGGGAACTAATTAGGTTCAGCTGGCTCCAACTGCTTGGGACCTTTTTAAACCCTCCCCGGCATGGAAAGGGGGGGAGAGAGAGAGTGAGAGAACCAGGAAAGCTGCCAGTAAGTTAGGAGCAGCAAGGCTCTGAACTCTTCCAGCAAGGAAGGCCGCACTCTGTCCCCAGAAGGGAAGACAAAAAAGCACAAGGGACTGACTGAGGGAAGGAATAGCCAGCCCCTGTGCTACCTACAGGGTTTTGCTTTGCCCAAGCCTGGGTTCCAAGGCTAAAAAGGACTGAGCCTGCTGAGGAGAAGGAGGTACTTTGCCACATGGGTTACAGTGTGTGTGTCAGAGAGAGAGAGAGATGGGGTTACAGAGTGAGTGTGCGCACACTGATCAACTCTCCTCCTTAGGCGTTCCACATGATGACCCTCCCCTCCCGTCCCCACCCCACGATGTTTTAACCTGATCCTTTTCTTTTCCAGCACAGGCTTGAGTTCACTGCACTTAATCCCTAACACAAGCCCTGCCAACGTCTCTCCTAGCTTGCCTTTCTGCCTTTCTACTCTGCGACGCTCCTTCGGTTTCTCCACGTTGCCTATGGAGAAAACATGATGATCATCTTGTGCCCGGTGGGGTTCTGTGGCATAACCCTCAAGGCCGGGGCCACTGTAGTTGCTGTCTACATGATCCTAGTGACCAACATCTACCTGATCTTTGAGGTTGGCCACTTGGAACGAGCAATGACGGACATGGCACAAATCAAGCCCTTCAACTTAACCGAAGTGGGGAAGATGCTACCGTATTGCTACTATACAGCCATCACGCTGGCTGTCATGACCTACCCGGTGTGCGTCTTCCTCATCTACTCAGTCCCGAAGCGGCTCTACATGGGCATGTTCGCCTATGTCGCATGGATCACCTTCTATGACCCGGTTAACTGCCTCATCGTGGCCCTGGCTTACCAGGTCTCCAAAGAAGCCTGGTTTTCCCTCAGCCCCCTGGAGTGGTTTGGGCTGGCCACCAGGAGCCCCATGGATTGTTTCTGGCTCTCCTTCGTTGTCACGTATGCCCTGATGGTTATTGAAAGCAAAGGGCAAGGAAGGCTGTCGCTCAGGATGAGGCGGAGCTCTAGGATCGTGTCAGAACCGCCCAGGTTTAGGTTGGGCTCCACTGCTAGGAAAGGCGTGAGGGGAGGTATTGGAGCAGTACGTTGGGCCCCATTTTCACGTGTTTCCTACCGATGGAGATGAGAGACAATTACCTGTGTAATCTCCTTCCTCTGTTGTGTAATTCAATGTTTCTCTTGCTATTGCTGCATTTTCCAGGCTCTGAGTTCAAGTCCTGAATAAATACCCCAAAAGCCCATGATTTATATTTGTGTTTTAGGTTTTTCCCCTGGCTTTCATTTTGCATCAGGAAGCCACAGGGCATGGGAGTCAGCAGAACTGGGTCTATTCGGTTCTGCTACCAAGTCACCAAATGACCTTGAGGAGTCATGTCATCTCCCCCTACCTCAGTTTTCTCATCCGTAAAATGGAGAGAAAGATATTGCTGTATAGTATATATGTAAGGCACTTGAAGCTCAAGGGATGAAAAGCCTGACATAAGGCCAGATTTTGAAAGACATTTAGGCATTGCGGTGCTCAGCCTTGAAACACCTAACTCATTTAGGAGCCTAGCTCTCATTTTCAAAAGGGATTTAGGTGCTTGGGACAGCTGTAAGTTATGATCAGGGTATCGTAAGAGCCCTGTAGCAGATGCTGCTGAGAGGATGAATTCAAGTAGACCATGCTGCATATCTTTGGCATCCAGCCTAACTAAATCATTGCATGGTTGGCATGTAAGAGTAAACAAATACAGCACCACGCTACTGACGTAACTACAGCAGCTCCTCTATATAGGACGTAGGCTGCCACAAAGCTATTTACATCACTTCCCAGGAAGCACTCGCTTTTGAGCGGCACCTCCTGTGGGAGAGTGTAGGAACTGGAGCTTAGCAGCGCAATTGCACATCGTGGGCAATAGCCAAGCAGAGTGAGGTTAGCGAACACAGGTGCAAGCCCAGACTGCGGGTGCACCTTGCTTTGCGGAATAACCTATCTAATAAAGCACAGGAACCTCCGGTGCTGCCGAAGTGGAGAATAGTGCCAATAGGTTTTGTTGCATCTCTGTTGCCCATCAGGGCTCTTGACACTGTGTTGGGGACGTTCCCCACCTAGATGCCAAGATTTTGGGACAACTGAAGAAGAGACTGGCTTCCAGAAAATCCAGTCCAGTGCATGCTGGGGCAGGACTTTGGAATTTTTACCTGGTGCTGGTAGAGGTTCCAGCTAGCCACCTAAGCGCAAGCCCATTCTACCCCCGGGGTCTAAGATCGTGTGGCTAACGCTAGCCTCCACTGGTACCAAGACATCCACACTGCTATTTTCTAGGGTGTTCCCAGCTGCAGTGTAAACATACCCATTTAGGTGCCATTGACTTCCCAGGGCTTCAGCACATGTTTAAATGTTTTTCTGAACCAGGATCTTAGATGGATTTAACTCCCAACCTCAGTGAGAGTTATGCCTACCTGACACAACCGGCGTGCCCCCCCCCCCCAGGAATGGATGGAAAAGGGGGGGTGCCCCCTGCCCAGGCTGGAAGGTCACCACTTACTATCAATAATCAATCAAAGGGCAAGGAATGTGTGTAGCCCACTCCTCTAAGGGTGTCACCGATTAACTGGTGCTGGGACCGAGCCCAAGGGGTGTCACCGATTAGCCGGGACCAAGCCCGGGGGGGTGTCACCGATTAGCCGGGATCGAGCCTGGGGGGGGGTCACCGATTAGCCGGGACTGAGACCGGGGGGTGTCACCGATTAGCCGGGACTGAGACCGGGGGGTGTCACCGATTAGCTGGGGGGGTGTCACCGATTAGCCGGGACCGAGCCCGGGGGGTGTCACCGATTAGCCTGGGAGGTGTCACCGATTAACCGGGACCGAGCCCGGGGAGGGGGGGTGTCACCGATTAGCCAGGACTGAGACCGGGGGGGTGTCACCGATTAGCCGGGGGGGTGTCACTGATTAGCCAGGACCGAGCCCGGGGAGGTGTCACCGATTAGCCGGGGGGGGTGTCACTTCAACTTAACCGAAGTGGGGAAGATGCTAATGTATTGCTACTATACAGCCATCACGCTGGCTGTCATGACCTACCCGGTGTGTGTCTTCCTCATCTACTCAGTCCCGAAGCGGCTCTACATGGGCATGTTCGCCTATGTCGCATGGATCATCTTCTATGACCCGGTTAACTGCCTCATCGTGGCCCTGGCTTACCAGGTCTCCAAAGAAGCCTGGTTTTCCCTCAGCCCCCTGGAGTGGTTTGGGCTGGCCACCAGGAGCCCCATGGATTGTTTCTGGCTCTCCTTCGTTGTCACGTATGCCCTGATGGTTATTGAAAGCAAAGGGCAAGGAAGGCTGTCGCTCAGGATGAGGCGGAGCTCTAGGATCGTGTCAGAACCGCCCAGGTTTAGGTTGGGCTCCACTGCTAGGAAAGGCGTGAGGGGAGGTATTGGAGCAGTACGTTGGGCCCCATTTTCACGTGTTTCCTACCGATGGAGATGAGAGACCATTACCATCTCCTTCCTCGGTTGTGTAATTCAGTGTTTCTCTTGCTATTGCTGCATTTTCCAGGCTCTGAGTTCAAGTCCTGAATAAATACCCCAAAAGCCCATGATTTATATTTGTGTTTTAGGTTTTTCCCCTGGCTTTCATTTTGCATCAGGAAGCCACAGGGCATGGGAGTCAGCAGAACTGGGTCTATTCGGTTCTGCTACCAAGTCACCAAATGACCTTGAGGAGTCATGTCATCTCCCCCTACCTCAGTTTTCTCATCCGTAAAATGGAGAGAAAGATATTGCTGTATAGTATATATGTAAGGCACTTGAAGCTCAAGGGATGAAAAGCCTGACATAAGGCCAGATTTTGAAAGACATTTAGGCATTGCGGTGCTCAGCCTTGAAACACCTAATTGATTTAGGAGCCTAGCTCTCATTTTCAAAAGGGATTTAGGTGCTTGGGACAGCTGTAAGTTATGATCAGGGTATCGTAAGAGCCCTGTAGCAGATGCTGCTGAGAGGATGAATTCAAGTAGACCATGCTGCATATCTTTGGCATCCAGCCTAACTAAATCATTGCATGGTTGGCATGTAAGAGTAAACAAATACAGCACCACGCTACTGACGTAACTACAGCAGCTCCTCTATATAGGACGTAGGCTGCCACAAAGCTATTTACATCACTTCCCAGGAAGCACTCGCTTTTGAGCGGCACCTCCTGTGGGAGAGTGTAGGAACTGGAGCTTAGCAGCGCAATTGCACATCGTGGGCAATAGCCAAGCAGAGTGAGGTTAGCGAACACAGGTGCAAGCCCAGACTGCGGGTGCACCTTGCTTTGCGGAATAACCTATCTAATAAAGCACAGGAACCTCCGGTGCTGCCGAAGTGGAGAATAGTGCCAATAGGTTTTGTTGCATCTCTGTTGCCCATCAGGGCTCTTGACACTGTGTTGGGGACGTTCCCCACCTAGATGCCAAGATTTTGGGACAACTGAAGAAGAGACCGGCTTCCAGAAAATCCAGTCCAGTGCATGCTGGGGCAGGACTTTGGAATTTTTACCTGGTGCTGGTAGAGGTTCCAGCTAGCCACCTAAGCGCAAGCCCATTCTACCCCCGGGGTCTAAGATCGTGTGGCTAACGCTAGCCTCCACTGGTACCAAGACATCCACACTGCTATTTTCTAGGGTGTTCCCAGCTGCAGTGTAAACATACCCATTTAGGTGCCATTGACTTCCCAGGGCTTCAGCACATGTTTAAATGTTTTTCTGAACCAGGATCTTAGATGGATTTAACTCCCAACCTCAGTGAGAGTTATGCCTACCTGACACAACCGGCCTGCCCCCCCCCCCCCCAGGAATGGATGGAAAAGGGGGGGTGCCCCCCGGCCCAGGCTGGAAGGTCACCACTTACTATCAATAATCAATCAAAGGGCAAGGAATGTGTGTAGCCCACTCCTCTAAGGGTGTCACCGATTAACTGGTGCTGGGACCGAGCCCAAGGGGTGTCACCGATTAGCCGGGACCAAGCCCGGGGGGGTGTCACCGATTAGCCGGGATCGAGCCTGGGGGGGGTCACCGATTAGCCGGGACTGAGACCAGGGGGTGTCACCGATTAGCCGGGACCAAGCCCAGGGGGGTGTCACCGATTAGCCGGGACCGAGCCCGGGGGGTGTCACCGATTAGCCTGGGAGGTGTCACTGATTAGCCAGGACCGAGCCCGGGGAGGTGTCACCGATTAGCCGGGGGGGGTGTCACTTCAACTTAACCGAAGTGGGGAAGATGCTAATGTATTGCTACTATACAGCCATCACGCTGGCTGTCATGACCTACCCGGTGTGTGTCTTCCTCATCTACTCAGTCCCGAAGCGGCTCTACATGGGCATGTTCGCCTATGTCGCATGGATCATCTTCTATGACCCGGTTAACTGCCTCATCGTGGCCCTGGCTTACCAGGTCTCCAAAGAAGCCTGGTTTTCCCTCAGCCCCCTGGAGTGGTTTGGGCTGGCCACCAGGAGCCCCATGGATTGTTTCTGGCTCTCCTTCGTTGTCACGTATGCCCTGATGGTTATTGAAAGCAAAGGGCAAGGAAGGCTGTCGCTCAGGATGAGGCGGAGCTCTAGGATCGTGTCAGAACCGCCCAGGTTTAGGTTGGGCTCCACTGCTAGGAAAGGCGTGAGGGGAGGTATTGGAGCAGTACGTTGGGCCCCATTTTCACGTGTTTCCTACCGATGGAGATGAGAGACCATTACCATCTCCTTCCTCGGTTGTGTAATTCAGTGTTTCTCTTGCTATTGCTGCATTTTCCAGGCTCTGAGTTCAAGTCCTGAATAAATACCCCAAAAGCCCATGATTTATATTTGTGTTTTAGGTTTTTCCCCTGGCTTTTATTTTGCATCAGGAAGCCACAGGGCATGGGAGTCAGCAGAACTGGGTCTATTCGGTTCTGCTACCGAGTCACCAAATGACCTTGAGGAGTCATGTCATCTCCCCCTACCTCAGTTTTCTCATCCGTAAAATGGAGAGAAAGATATTGCTGTATAGTATATATGTAAGGCACTTGAAGCTCGAGGGATGAAAAGCCTGACATAAGGCCAGATTTTGAAAGACATTTAGGCATTGCGGTGCTCAGCCTTGAAACACCTAACTGATTTAGGAGCCTAGCTCTCATTTTCAATAATCAAAGGGCAAGGGCAAGGAATGTGTATAGCCCACTCCTCTAAGGGTGTCACCGATTAACTGGTGCTGGGGCCGAGCCTGAGGGGTGTCACCGATTAGCCGGGACCGAGCCTGGCAGGGACGGGGGTGTCACCGATTAGCCGGGACCGAGCCCGGGGGGGGGGTGTCACCGATTAGCCGGGGGGTGTGTGTCACCGATTAGCCGGGACCGAGCCCGGGGGGGGGGTGTCACCGATTAGCCGGGGGGTGTGTGTCACCGATTAGCCGGGACCGAGACCGGGGGGGGGGGGGGGGGAGTGTCACCGATTAGCCGGGACTGAGACCGGGGGGGTGTCACCGATTAGCCGGGACTGAGACCAGGGGGGTGTCACCGATTAGCCGGGACCGAGACCGGGGGTGTGTCACCGATTAGCCGGGACCGAGACCGGGGGGGGGGGGGTGTCACCGATTAGCCGGGACTGAGACCGGGGGTGTGTCACCGATTAGCCGGGACCGAGACCGGGGGTGTGTCACCGATTAGCCGGGACTGAGACCAGGGGGGTGTCACCGATTAGCCGGGACCGAGCCCGGGGTCCAGGTGCCCCCAGCCGCACTCACCTCCCCGGCAGCTTAGCGCTCCGCTTCCAGAACTGCTTGCTGCTCTCAGCGGCCATGGCTGAGGCTGGGGCCGGGCCCCGGCCGGCTCCAGGAGGACGAGCAGGGGCGGCAGGTCCCGGAGCCGCGGGCCCAGGCCGCTTCACCTCCTCCCTCCGGAGGCCCCGCTGCCAGACTCTGGCGCCGCCATTTTGGATGGGGCGGGGGCAAACCCTGGCCATTGGCTTCCTGGCTCCACGGCCTCCGGCTCGGCCAATCCTGAGCCGGAATCCTACCGCGTCCTGAAGCGAGGGAGTCCGGGGCCTGGCAGAGGGGCGGGGCCACGAGAGGCGGGAGAGACCATCTGCGTGCAGGGAGGAATAAACCATTTCCACTGGAGGGATGGAGTGGAGTGAACCATCTCCACTGACGAGGGGGGAGGGTTAGGTTAAATCATCTCCATTGGTTGGGAAAACGGAGAAACCACTCTGCTTGGGAGAGGAGTGGGAGAATAGGGTAAATCTTCTGTCTTGGGCAGGAGGGGTAGAGTGGGTTAAACTATTTGCGCTTGGAGGGAGTTACACCATCTGCACTGGGGAGGAGAAGGTTAAACCATGGTCACCAGGGAGGCGGCGTGAAGTAGGATTAAACTAAGGAGTGGGTTAAGCCATCTGCACTGGGAAGGAGGGGGTGATGTAGGATTAAAGTATTTGCACTGGGAGGGAGTGGGTGACAAAGCTGGGGGGCACCTGCTGCCGGGCCCCTTATAATTCAAGTCCAACCCCAGTGTTTCCATATCACTTTGTTACCGAAATATCGGGTCCACCTAGGTGAGAGCCAATAACAGCCAGACAGGGATAAGGAGGAGTTGCTTTATTCTGCAGAAGAAAGGAGAGCTTTGCACCTTAGTACAAAAACTCTGTCTTACACACATTTTACAGATCCTTTATACACATTCAGACAAAGGTCCTTGCAGTATTAACACTTGATTGGTGGTTGTCAGACCCCGTGCTTTTGCTATCTGGTCAGTGAAAACCGGCTTGGGACCAGCTCCAACTACCTTAAGGCCTTGAAGGGAAGACAGTTGAAAAGTTCAGGCTACTGTGTACTTGAAGTGTCTGCTTCCCCCTAATGGCCACTGGTTGACATAAAGGCTGCTCTGTTAAGGGGGGGGTCACTAGTAACTTTCACAGTTCCCCCCTTCGGGCCTGACAAATTCAAAAATTGTCAGGCCCATTACGCAATTTGCGATCAAGCTGGAGGGATAGATACTGGATTTTCTTATGGACATCAGAGCTTTTGATCAAAGCATTACACAGGCATTTGGCACATTGTATCATTGTCCAAATAACACATAGAAAGAAAAGAATCCATTTAACAATTGTTTGAAAGAGCCCCGTAAACCATGACCCAAGGTCTGGAAGGAGGTCCTCAAAACTAAAGGTGTGATCAAGAGATAAAGCACGGAAAACAACAGCAGCATTCTTAATGGCTTGTAAATCCTGCTCAATTAAGCCAGAATGATTAACATAGAAACAATATTTTTCCCGATGCGAGCACAAGTCCCCCCCTAATTGGTTCATATGCTTGGAAGGAGCATTGAGAATGTTTGTACTTCCACCCAGAAAGTTTCCAAGTATGTCTCCATGGCCACAGATCAGATGGTACTCCTGATGTGTCTGTAAGGGCAGTGGGCCAAGCCTGATGCTCTAGATCATTCCGAATGGCTATTAGCTGGTCATTCAGGAAATCCTGAATTTCTGAACATGCTAGATCCCACTGCAATGCCTTCCCAGCCTCAGTGATATTCAATACCATTTCTGTCAGCAACTTCTGGGTCATAAAACTAAGGGCGGAGATAACATGTAACTCACCAATTCCACCCTGTACCTGGGTTAGCTGTGCCCCAATTTCTCATCATGTTTTGATTCTTAACTATTGGCTAGGGATACCATACGTCCGGATTTTCCCGGACATGTCCGGCTTTTTGGGCTCCAAATCCCCGTCCGGGGGGAAATCCCAAAAAGTCAGACATGTCCGGGAAAATCGGGACATGCGGTGCCGGGCCGGGGGCTCGGGGGCCGGGCCGTCGGAGCGGGGCCGGGCCGGGCCGGGGGCTCCAGGGCTGGGCCGGGCCGGGCCGGGCCGGGCCGGGGGCTCCGGGGCCGGGGGCTCCGGGGCTGGGCCGGGCCGGGCCGGGGGCTCGTGGGCTTGGCCGGCGGTGCCGGGCCGGGCCGGGGGCTTGGGTGCCGGGCCAGGCCGGGGGCTCGGGGGACGGGCCGGCGGTGCCGGGGGACAGGCTGGGGACCGGCGGTGCGGTGCCGGGGTTCGGGGGTGCTCGGCCGGGGGCCCGGGGGCCGGGGACCGGCAGTGCTGGGCGGGCCGGGGGTGCTTGGCCGGGCCCGGGGCCGGCACTCCAGGGCCCGAGCCGACCCAGGCTGGAAACGCCGGGGGGGCCAGCCTGGGCCGCGCCTCCTCCCCCCACACCCCCCCTTACCTGCTTCAGGCTTCCCGCGACTCAAATGTTCGCGGGAAGCAGGGGAGGGGGCGGAGACTTTGGGGAGGGGGCGGAGTTGGGGCGTGGGGGCGTGGGCGGGGCTGGGGGCGGGACCGGGGCCCCGTGGAGTGTCCTCCTTTCGGAGGCACTAAATATGGTAACCCTAGCTTTAACTAGTATAATGGGATTTCATTATTCTTTTCCATTGACTCAGGTTCTTATGACATGGTTCTAAAAGCAAATTCCCTGCTGCTTTGTCCTCCTGCTCTGCTCTAAGGTGCAATTCATCTTGGTCAATCTTCTGGGATAGAACAGTCATCACAATTCTGCCCGTATCTGCTTGGAGGCTTTATTAAGTACAGTAAGCTAAAAGTATCTTTTAAAAAAAAAATGCAGGCCCTGATCCTGCAAGCATTCATCCATGTCAGTCTATCTAAATGCAAATAAAACTACCCATGTGCTCAAGGTTAAGCAAGTACATGTTTACAGGAGCAGGGCCTGGGTTTGCAAGTAGGGTTTGGGGAAATACTACAGTACAGAGCAAAGGTGCCATCTAGTGGCTCTGAGGCAAGTAGCTCTCAAACTATGTCTAGGGTTTCAAAAATTCAGAACTGAGGTGGATGCAGAAGCCAGTGAGAGGTCTGAGACCTATTGTGTTTGACTCATGTTTAATCCTTTTTCAGCCAATGTGTCCTTCCTTGGTTGCTGGGATGAAGCAGTCTCCTCTCTCCTATTTCCCTCCTGCACTGAAAGGAGGGGTGGATCACTAGCAATAGACTCCTCTACAAAGGAGGAGGTGAGGAAGCAGGTTCACTCATCAGAAGCAAAATAGTCATCCAGGACTGATCTCGTCATACATCAAAATTATTATGGCTTAACAGCTATACATTGCTTTGCTTTGTTACAATATGATTCTCAAGGGTTGACTGTGCTTAAAATTTTAAGGCTTGTTTTTGTCACAATAAACATGCCTCAGAAAAGGGACTTGTGGCTAAATCACCCAGCTCTCAACTTCACAGCTCTGGAAAGGGTTGACTTTCCCCCTCACCTGGTAGCTGCAGGATTCCACGTCGAAAACAGACTCACATTTCTCTTGGTCATAGCCAACAGGGGTGACAGCTCTGTCATGGGGAA